>NC_054544.1:824979-929979 GCF_017654505.1 Polyodon spathula
GCACTTCATTAAGTGGAGTAAGCCTGGGCTCCAGTTTTACTAGCACTTCATTAAGTGGAGTAAGCCTGGACTCCAGTTTTACTAGCACTTCATTAAGTGGAGTAAGCCTGGGCTCCAGTTTTACTAGCACTTCATTAAGTGGAGTAAGCCTGGGCTCCAGTTTTACTAGCACTTCATTAAGCCTGCTGTATGTATCGCTATTGGAAACAAAACATGACTCACAAGTCCATTGTATAATGCGGAAACCCCAGAACTCTGAACGTTCAGGAAGTGATGAAAAATGTGTCATTTTAAATTTGAATTTATGGACGAGCGTTGCTGGTGTGGTCAAATAAAGGATACATTTTTAACCACCTACAAAAGAGATCCAAACTTTTTGAAAATATTACAGAAACGACAGAAATTGTATAAATGCATTCAGCCATCCCAAATGGTGTTGCAATGATGTGGCTCGCTCAGTAATGACACTGCGTGTTTTTTTCCTTGGCTGGACAGCCGCAACCCAATGTTACAATAAATATTATGTTTCAGTTTCTTTCGCACCTCTGACAAGATAATGTGAGACACAGTGCAGCGTTTCTGTTTTCTTGAAAGAGCAAAGTAGCTCTTGACATGGTGAACACATTCAGTGGCTTTCTCTTAAAGCTTTAGGGACTGGGAGGGCAATACCTGTCTGGCTGTTGGGTCTCTGGGGAGTTTTTTCACCTCTGCCTGAAGAATCCTACAGCAGCTCCTAATGTGCTGCTCAGGCCTGCAGGAGCAGATCAGCTGTGTCATTGGAAGAGGCAGGAGACATTGTTTTAATTATACTGAACAAAAATATAAACTCAACATGCAAAAATTTCAAAGATTTTACTGAGTTACTGTTCATATAAGGAAATCAGTCAATTGAAATAAATTAATTACGCCCTAATCTATGGATTTCACATCACTGGGAATACAGATATGCATCTGTTGGTCACAGATACCTTAAAAAAAAAGGTAGGGGCGTGGATCAGAAAACCAGTCAGTATCTGGTGTGAGCATCATTTGCCTCATGCAGCGTGACACATCTCCTTCGCATAGAGTTGATCAGTCTGTTGATCGTGGCCTGTGGAATGGTGTCCCACTCCTCTTCAATGTCTGTGCGAAGTTGCTGGATATTGGCGGGAACTGGAACATGCTGTCGTACACGTCGATCCAGAGCATCCCAAACATGCTCAACGGGTGACATGTCTGGTGAGTATGCAGGCCATGGAAGAACTGGGACATTTTCAGCTTCCTGGAATTGTATACAGATCCTTGCGACATGGGGCCGTGCATTATCATGCTGAAACATGAGGTGATGGCAGCGGATGAATGGCACGACAATGGGCCTCAGGATCTCGTCATGGTATCCCCAAAAGTAAAGACTAAAGTTAAGGTTTACAATTTTAGAAAAGCAAACTATGAAGGCATGAAACAGAGACTAACAGAAGTAGATTGGAGTAAAATAGAGAAAACACCCACAGAAGAAGGATGGTTGTTCTTCAAAAATGTAGTACTAGAGGCGCAAAACAATTACATCCCTAAAGTAGACAAATCTAAATGTAAAACTAAATGGCCAAAATGGTTTAATAGATCAATTAAAAAAAATATTCAGCGAAAAAAGGCACTTTACAGAGCATTAAAAAAGGACCGAAAAGAAAGTACGCAGAAAGAGTACACGGAACTGCAAACGCAAGTCAAAAAGGAAGTTAGAAAGGCCAAGAGAGAAATAGAAATGAACATTGCTAAGGGAGCTTGTGGCAGGCTGGCGAGTGGCTAGAGGCCCAGAGACAGACTGCAGTTCAAAAAAATAACTATTTTATTATAAATAAACAAAAATAAAGTGCACAAAGGCAAAATAACAGATACTCAAACACAAATAAAGCAAAAACAAAACTCACAAAAATAAAGGTTTCCAGGCTGGGCAATGCCTTCACTGGATTTAGAAAATTCAAAAAACCACAAAACAAACACCAACCTGCTTCCTCAGCTCCCTCTCCCAAATGAGAAGCTGAGGCCTCCTTTTATATCAGGTGGCTGGGCGCTGATTGATCGTTAATCAACCTAATCAACTAATCAACCCCAGCCACCTGAACATAATAAACCCAGGCAGGCAGGGGAAGTTAACCCCATCCCTGCCAATTTAAAAGGGCAGAGCTTTGCTCTGCCACACACCTCCCCCCATGTACAACGTACACCGGCCGCAATCGGCCAACCCCCCCCCACCCCCCCCCCCCCCCCCCCTCCTCCCCCCAAGAGTCCAATTATGTCCCTTGGGTGGGCTGTTATGGTGGGTGGTGGTGGGCGGGGTTGATGTCGGAGCCCCCAAGCCTTCTTTGGTTGAGGGGGCCCCGAATCTCCAAGGTAGCATGGCGACGGCGGCCCGGCTCCCTCTGGTGGCGGAGGCGGCGACGGCGGCCCGGCTCCCTCTGGTGGCGGAGGCGGCGACGGCGGCCCGGCTCCCTCTGGTGGCGGAGGCGGCGACGGCGGCCCGGCTCCCTCTGGTGGCGGAGGCGGCGGCGGCGGCCTCGGGTCCCTCTGGTGGCGGAGGCGGCGGCGGCGGCCCGGCTCCCTCTGGTGGCGGAGGCGGAGGCGGCGGCCCGGCTCCCTCTGGTGGCGGAGGCGGCGGCGGCGGCCCGGCTCCCTCTGGTGGCGGAGAGCGGCGGCGGCTCCTCCCTCTCGGGCTCTGAGGCGGCGGCAGATCCTCCTCCCTCTCTGGCTCTGGGAGCGACGGCAGCTCCTCCTCCCTCTCTGGCTCTGGGAGCGACGGCGGCTCCTCACTCCCTCTCTGGCTCTGGGAGCGACAGCAGATCCTCCTCCCTCTCTGGCTCTGGGAGCGACAGCAGATCCTCCTCCCTCTCTGGCTCTGGGAGCGACAGCAGATCCTCCTCCCTCTCTGGCTCTGGGAGCGACAGCAGATCCTCCTCCCTCTCTGGCTCTGGGAGCGACAGCAGATCCTCCTCCCTCTCTGGCTCTGGGAGCGACAGCAGATCCTCCTCCCTCTCTGGCTCTGGGAGCGACAGCAGATCCTCCTCCCTCTCTGGCTCTGGGAGCGACAGCAGATCCTCCTCCCTCTCTGGCTCTGGGAGCGACGGAGGCTCCTCCTCCCTCTCTGGCTCTGGGAGCGACAGCAGATCCTCCTCCCTCTCTGGCTCTGGGAGCGACAGCAGATCCTCCTCCCTCTCTGGCTCTGGGAGCGACGGCAGATCCTCCTCCCTCTCTGGCTCTGGGAGCGACGGCAGATCCTCCTCCCTCTCTGGCTCTGGGAGCGACGGCAGATCCTCCTCCCTCTCTGGCTCTGGGAGCGACGGCAGATCCTCCTCCCTCTCTGGCTCTGGGAGCGACAGCAGATCCTCCTCCCTCTCTGGCTCTGGGAGCGACAGCAGCTCCTCCTCCCTCTCTGGCTCTGGGAGCGACAGCAGATCCTCCTCCCTCTCTGGCTCTGGGAGCGACAGCAGATCCTCCTCCCTCTCTGGCTCTGGGAGCGACAGCAGATCCTCCTCCCTCTCTCTCTCTGGGAGCGACAGCAGATCCTCCTCCCTCTCTGGCTCTGGGAGCGACAGCAGATCCTCCTCCCTCTCTGGCTCTGGGAGCGACGGCAGCTCCTCACCCCTCTCTGGCTCTGGGAGCGACGGCAGCTCCTCACCCCTCTCTGGCTCTGGGGACGACGGAGGCTCCTCACCCCTCTCTGGCTCTGGGGACGACGGCAGCTCCTCACCCCTCTCTGGCTCTGGGGACGACGGCAGCTCCTCACCCCTCTCTGGCTCTGGGGACGACGGCAGCTCCTCACCCCTCTCTGGCTCTGGGAGCGACGGCAGCTCCTCGCCCCTCTCTGGCTCTGGGAGCGACGGCAGCTCCTCGCCCCTCTCTGGCTCTGGGAGCGACGGCAGCTCCTCGCCCCTCTCTGGCTCTGGGAGCGACGGCAGCTCCTCGCCCCTCTCTGGCTCTGGGAGCGACGGCAGCTCCTCGCCCCTCTCTGGCTCTGGGAGCGACGGCAGCTCCTCACCCCTCTCTGGCTCCCGGGAAGGCGGCTCACCCCTCTCTGGCTCTCGGGAAGGCGGCTCACCTCTCTTTATTGGAGTGACCGGTGGATCTCCCATGTCTACCGCCAGGTAATTAACCACCATGAGGGCAACCTCTGGGAAGGAGGCCGGGTGGTGCTGTTCCTCCCACTGTTCCCACCTCTCCCCATCTCGACGCCACAGCGTGTTGATAACTATGGGGAGATCGTGGACGAGGTCTGCCTCAGGGTGCATCAACCAGTCCCAGATCTCCTGGGACGGTGGTGAAGGTGGTGGTGCTGGAGGTAGTGGGGTGGCCCCTGATGCCCGGGGTGAACACGGCACCTCTTCCTGGGCCTGGTTGTAGGGGCATCCTGCCCAGTTGTGGCCGTCCTCCTCACACCGGCCACACCAGTTTGCCGGTGGCACGTCTGGGCAGGACCGCCAACGATGGTCCTCCTTCCCACACCAGGAACACCAGGGGAAGAGGCTGGCCGGGTCCTCCAGCGGTGGCTGCAGCAGCTTACATTTCTTCAGCTGCTGCTTGTCCTGCCTTTTCCACTGTCTGCTCTTCTTTCCCATTTTTTTTTTCTCAAAAAAAAAAAATAAATACTGCTCTGAGCCTCTAGGTGGCGCTATCCCACTGCTGACACCAAATGTGGCAGGCTGGCGAGTGGCTAGAGGCCCAGAGACAGACTGCAGTTCAAAAAAATAACTATTTTATTATAAATAAACAAAAATAAAGTGCACAAGGGCAAAATAACAGATACTCAAACACAAATAAAGCAAAAACAAAACTCACAAAAATAAAGTTTCCAGGCTGGGCAATGCCTTCACTGGATTTAGAAAATTCAAAAACCACAAAACAAACACCAACCTGCTTCCTCAGCTCCCTTCTCCCAAATGAGAAGCTGAGGCCTCCTTTTATATCAGGTGGCTGGGCGCTGATTGATCGTTAATCAACCTAATCAACTAATCAACCCCAGCCACCTGAACATAATAAACCCAGGCAGGCAGGGGAAGTTAACCCCATCCCTGCCAATTTAAAAGGGCAGAGCTTTGCTCTGCCACAGAGCTAAAACCAATTCCAAAATGTTTTTCCAATATTACAACAGCAAGAGAACATTCAAAGAGGAGATTAAATGTTTAAGAGATACAAATGGCAAAATCGTAGAGGAAGAAAAAAAAAATAGCAAATATGTTAAATGATTACTTTTCACAAGTTTTTACAAAGGAAGATACTGACAACATGCCCCACATGTCATCCAGTTCCTATCCAGTTTTAAATAACTTTAGCATAACTGAGGCAGAAGTGTTAAAGGGACTAGGAGCTCTTAAAATAAACAAATCCCCTGGGCCGGATGAGATCCTCCCAGTAGTACTCAAAGAAATGAAAGAAGTAATTTACAAACCGCTAACCAAGATCATGCAGCAGTCTCTTGACACAGGGGTGGTACCGACAGACTGGAAAATTGCAAACGTAATACCGATCCACAAAAAGGGAAACAAAACTGAACCAGGTAACTACAGACCAGTAAGCCTGACTTCTATTATATGCAAACTTATGGAAACTATAATAAGATCCAAAATGGAAAATTACCTATATGGTAACAGGGTACTGGGAGACAGTCAACATGGTTTTAGGAAAGGGAGATCGTGCCTAACTAACTTGCTTGATTTTTTTGAGGATGCAACATCGATAATGGATAATTGCAAAGCATATGACATGGTTTATTTAGATTTCCAGAAAGCTTTTGACAAAGTCCCGCACAAAAGATTAATTCTCAAACTGAACGCAGTTGGGATTCAAGGAAACGCATGTACATGGATTAGGGAGTGGTTAACATGTAGAAAACAGAAAGTACTGATTAGAGGAAAAACCTCAGAATGGAGTGTGGTAACCAGCGGTGTACCACAGGGATCAGTATTAGGTCCTCTGCTATTCCTAATCTACATTAATGATTTAGATTCTGGTATAGTAAGCAAACTTGTTAAATTTGCAGACGACACAAAAGTAGGAGGAGTGGCAAACACTGTTGCAGCAGCAAAGGTCATTCAAAATGATCTAGACAAGATTCAGAACTGGGCAGACACATGGCAAATGACATTTAATAGAGAAAAGTGTAAGGTACTGCACGCAGGAAATAAAAATGTACATTATAAATATCATATGGGAGATATTGAAATTGGAGAAGGAATCTATGAAAAAGACCTAGGAGTTTTTGTTGACTCAGAAATGTCTTCATCTAGGCAATGTGGGGAAGCTATAAAAAAGGCTAACAAGATGCTCGGATACATTGTGAAAAGTGTTGAATTTAAATCAAGGGAAGTAATGTTAAAACTGTACAATGCACTTGTAAGACCTCATCTTGAATATTGTGTGCAGTTCTGGTCACCTCGCTATAAAAAAGATATTGCTGCTCTAGAAAGAGTGCAAAGAAGAGCGACCAGAATTATTCCGGGCTTAAAAGGCATGTCATATGCAGACAGGCTAAAAGAATTGAATCTGTTCAGTCTTGAACAAAGAAGACTACGTGGCGACCTAATTCAAGCATTCAAAATTCTAAAAGGTATTGACAGTGTCGACCCAAGGGAATTTTTCAGCCTGAAAAAAGAAACAAGGACCAGGGGTCACAAATGGAGTTTAGAAAAAGGGGCATTCAGAACAGAAAATAGGAGACACTTTTTTACACAGAGAATTGTGAGGGTCTGGAATCAACTCCCCAGTAATGTTGTTGAAGCTGACACCCTGGGATCCTTCAAGAAGCTGCTTGATGAGATTTTGGGATCAATAAGCTACTAACAACCAAACGAGCAAGATGGGCCGAATGGCCTCCTCTCGTTTGTAAACTTTCTTATGTTCTTATGTTCTTATGTATCTTTGTGCATTCCAATTGCCATCGATAAAATGCAATTGTGTTCATTGTCCATAGCTTATGCCTGCCCATACCATAACCAAACCGCCTCTATGGGGCACTGTTCACAACGTTGACATCAGCAAACCGCTCGCCCACACAACGCCATACACGCTGTCTGCCATCTGCCTGGTACCACTGAAAGAGTGATTCATCCATGAAGAGCACACTTCTCCAGCGTGCCAGTGGCCACTGAAGGTAAGCATTTGCCCACTGATGTCGGTTACGATGCCGAACTGCAGTTAGGTCAAGACGCTGGTGAGGACGACGAGCACGCAGATAACCTTCCCTGAGACGGTTTCTGACAGTTTGTGCAGAAATTCTTCATTTGTGCAAACCCACAGTTTCATCAGCTGTCCGAGTTGCTGGTCTCAGACGATCCCGCAGGTGAAGAAGCTGGATGTAGAGGTCCTGGGCTGGTGTGGTTACACATGGTCTGCGGTTGTGAGGCCGGTTGGATGTACTGCCAAATTCTCTAAAACGACGTTGGAGGCGGCTTATGGTAGAGAAATGAACATTCAATTCTCTGGCAACAGCTCTGGTGGACATTCCTGCAGTCAGCATACCAATTGCACGCTCCCTCAAAACTTGAGACATCTGTGGCATTGTGTTGTGTGACAAAACTGCACATTTTAGGGTGACCTTTTATTGTCCTCAGCACAAGGTGCACCTGTGTAATGATCATGCTGTTTAATCAGCTTCTTGATATGCCACAGCTGTCAGGTGGATGGATTATCTTGGCAAAGGAGATGTGCTCACTAACAGGGATGTAAACAAATTTGTGCACAAAATTTGAGAGAAAAAAGCTTTTTGTGCGTATAGAAAATTTCTGGGATCTTTTATTTCAGCTCATGAAACATGGGACCAACACTTTACATGTTGCGTTTATATTTTTGTTCAGTGTAGATTAGGCTCTTGAAACTGCCTTAGGGAGAAATGGTTCAAAGACGTTTTCAACTGGGAGCAGGTAAATGAAAGTCTTCATCTGAGGAGGAGTGTAACAGTGACGCTTGGATCTGTTTTGTTTATTTTGAAGAGTTCTGTTTGTAGGGTTTTGTTCAAACTGTTATTTTGTTCCTGTGTTTTGTTTGTTTCGAAATTTGTTATCTGTGTGAATAAATGTGTGCCAAAAAACTACAGTTCCTGTCTCTGTTTTTCTATTTCTGCCTCTGGCCAGCCTTGACTGTCAATCACGTTACCACATATCAAGGCTGGCCAGCATCAGAAACAGAAATCCAGACACAGGAACTGCAGTTAAGCACTTTTCATCTAATTAAAACAGTACCTTTCTCACTCATTCCACTCCTTCTCAGCTCCACACTCTCCTACACAAACACACCCCAAACATTCACTTAATTCATCCTTGTATAGGGTGTGACCACGGGTAATGGACAATCAATCACTCAGTTACTACCTGGCCGCATTCCACACTTTTTGATAAACCAATTAAACACGTACACAACCCCGCACCAATTAGACAATTACACACTTACACAACCCCGCACCAATTAAACAATTACACACTTACACAACCCCGCACCAATTAAACAATTACACACTTACACAACCCCGCACCAATTAAACAATTACACACTTACACAACCCCGCACCAATTAAACAATTACACACTTACACAACCCCGCACCAATTAAACAATTACACACTTACACAACCCCGCACCAATTAAACAATTACACACTTACACAACCCCGCACCAATTAAACAATTACACACTTACACAACCCCGCACCAATTAAACAATTACACACTTACACAACCCCGCACCAATTAAACAATTACACACTTACACAACCCCGCACCAATTAAACAATTACACACTTACACAACCCCGCACCAATTAAACAATTACACACTTACACAACCCCGCACCAATTAAACAATTACACACTTACACAACCCCTCACCAATTAAACAATTACACACTTACACAACCCCGCACCAATTAAACAATTACACACTTACACAACCCCGCACCAATTAAACAATTACACACTTACACAACCCCGCACCAATTAAACAATTACACACTTACACAACCCCTCACCAATTAAACAATTACACACTTACACAACCCCTCACCAATTAAACAATTACACACTTACACAACCCCTCACCAATTAAACAATTACACACTTACACAACCCCTCACCAATTAAACAATTACACACTTACACAACCCCTCACCAATTAAACAATTACACACTTACACAACCCCGCACCAATTAAACAATTACACACTTACACAACCCCGCACCAATTAAACAATTACACACTTACACAACCCCGCACCAATTAAACAATTACACACTTACACAACCCCGCACCAATTAAACAATTACACACTTACACAACCCCGCACCAATTAAACAATTACACACTTACACAACCCCGCACCAATTAAACAATTACACACTTACACAACCCCTCACCAATTAAACAATTACACACTTACACAACCCCTCACCAATTAAACAATTACACACTTACACAACCCCTCACCAATTAAACAATTACACACTTACACAACCCCGCACCAATTAAACAATTACACACTTACACAACCCCTCACCAATTAAACAATTACACACTTACACAACCCCTCACCAATTAAACAATTACACACTTACACAACCCCTCACCAATTAAACAATTACACACTTACACAACCCCGCACCAATTAAACAATTACACACTTACACAACCCCGCACCAATTAAACAATTACACACTTACACAACCCCGCACCAATTAAACAATTACACACTTACACAACCCCTCACCAATTAAACAATTACACACTTACACAACCCCTCACCAATTAAACAATTACACACTTACACAACCCCTCACCAATTAAACAATTACACACTTACACAACCCCGCACCAATTAAACAATTACACACTTACACAACCCCTCACCAATTAAACAATTACACACTTACACAACCCCGCACCAATTAAACAATTACACACTTACACAACCCCTCACCAATTAAACAATTACACACTTACACAACCCCGCACCAATTAAACAATTACACACTTACACAACCCCGCACCAATTAAACAATTACACACTTACACAACCCCGCACCAATTAAACAATTACACACTTACACAACCCCTCACCAATTAAACAATTACACACTTACACAACCCCGCACCAATTAAACAATTACACACTTACACAACCCCGCACCAATTAAACAATTACACACTTACACAACCCCGCACCAATTAAACAATTACACACTTACACAACCCCGCACCAATTAAACAATTACACACTTACACAACCCCGCACCAATTAAACAATTACACACTTACACAACCCCTCACCAATTAAACAATTACACACTTACACAACCCCTCACCAATTAAACAATTACACACTTACACAACCCCTCACCAATTAAACAATTACACACTTACACAACCCCTCACCAATTAAACAATTACACACTTACACAACCCCTCACCAATTAAACAATTACACACTTACACAACCCCTCACCAATTAAACAATTACACACTTACACAACCCCTCACCAATTAAACAATTACACACTTACACAACCCCTCACCAATTAAACAATTACACACTTACACAACCCCGCACCAATTAAACAATTACACACTTACACAACCCCGCACCAATTAAACAATTACACACTTACACAACCCCGCACCAATTAAACAATTACACACTTACACAACCCCGCACCAATTAAACAATTACACACTTACACAACCCCGCACCAATTAAACAATTACACACTTACACAACCCCGCACCAATTAAACAATTACACACTTACACAACCCCTCACCAATTAAACAATTACACACTTACACAACCCCTCACCAATTAAACAATTACACACTTACACAACCCCTCACCAATTAAACAATTACACACTTACACAACCCCTCACCAATTAAACAATTACACACTTACACAACCCCTCACCAATTAAACAATTACACACTTACACAACCCCTCACCAATTAAACAATTACACACTTACACAACCCCTCACCAATTAAACAATTACACACTTACACAACCCCTCACCAATTAAACAATTACACACTTACACAACCCCTCACCAATTAAACAATTACACACTTACACAACCCCGCACCAATTAAACAATTACACACTTACACAACCCCGCACCAATTAAACAATTACACACTTACACAACCCCGCACCAATTAAACAATTACACACTTACACAACCCCTCACCAATTAAACAATTACACACTTACACAACCCCTCACCAATTAAACAATTACACACTTACACAACCCCGCACCAATTAAACAATTACACACTTACACAACCCCTCACCAATTAAACAATTACACACTTACACAACCCCCACCAATTAAACAATTACACACTTTAAACAATTACACACTTACACAACCCCGCACCACCAATTAAACAATTTACACACTTACACAACCCCGCACCAATTAAACAATTACACACTTACACAACCCCGCACCAATTAAACAATTACACACTTACACAACCCCGCACCAATTAAACAATTACACACTTACACAACCCCGCACCAATTAAACAATTACACACTTACACAACCCCGCACCAATTAAACAATTACACACTTACACAACCCCGCACCAATTAAACAATTACACACTTACACAACCCCGCACCAATTAAACAATTTCATTCACACGCGGCTGCGCATAGGCAGCCACAAAACATATATTTCTTAGTGTGCAGGCCTCTGCCCTGCCCACATCCTCCCCCTCACTCTGCTACAATCCCTATGGAACATGACTAGCCAATTGCCCTTAACAAGAGCTGCTGAATACTATAGAGGCTACCCCCACAGGCTGGTACAATACATAAATAAACATTGAAACTAAACTCTGAGATAACAGCCGCTCAATCCATTCACTGTGTTATTCTTTGCTTTGTTGTTACTCAAACAGGTTATTTTGGTACATTCTGCGTTGCTCACTATACCTGGAGGGCTGTTTAAGCTGCACAATTCAATGACACAATTTCTGAATGTTCACTTATTTTGCGAGTTGGTCCACAGATGTAGATTGTTTGTGAATTTGGCACGATCAAGTGCCTGCATGTAAACGGTACAGCTCAGTTTGCAGTAGACAGAGCGCCCCGATATTGAAGTGCAGTGTGTGTATATGTGGTAGCATACATTATCCAGACACTTTCAACAGCCTGTGGTTTATTAAATAGGGTTAATACCGTCTGGCTACAAAGCATTTCGGAGCAAAGAGGACACATTACTATATGTATCCAGCACTGTCCTTCCAGATGGCTTACATCTTCTCTACCAGTATCTAAAGCGTCTTCCTGTTCATGTTTACAGAGTTGGACCTGCTTCTCAAAAGTTCCGACTGTTTCATTTAAATGAGTTCCAGCTTTACTGCCTAATTTGTCTGACATCCTTCAGGAAACTAAAATATTATAGAAAGTATTTGTTGGTACATAATGTATCATTTAGGTTTGGATCAGGCCAGCCTCCTCAGGGGTGGCTCAAGATCAAACCCACCTGCGGTCAGTTTAAGCTCTTCGCTGATGATCCGTCTCCCGGGCGGTTCACAGCTGATCTTTAAACATGCCATCTAATTCTCTCAACAATACAATGGGACGGAAGCTGTCAATGAAACTGACATGGCTATTTACAGTAACCCAAAAAACAGCAGAAATGTAGGAATATATTTTTATATGTTCCTTAAGTTTGACTCTCAGTGTTTTCAATAAAATTAATATTTCTCATTTAGTAACAGTGCCAAAGTCTTTATGTATTTGTTTATTTATTTATTTATCTACTGCAATTATTAGCGAACACATTTTGATTACAGTGTCATTTGAAATAACTAATACAAGGCAAAGCTGACATCCACATTATTGTCTTTTACATTTTTTTCTCCTCTTGTTACATTTGTTTGTTTCTTTTCTCATTCAGGAGCATGTGCTGCCTGGACCCCTTGGAGTAAGCGAGTCTACGGGATGAACAGTCCCATCACTTATATCCGCAAGGAGGCAGTGCGCATGGTGAGAGAGCGGGGGAACTTATCAGCTTTCAGCAGCTGTGTTGTGGCACCTGCTAATAACCTCCATGCATCATCCTGCTCTGTGTGAGAGCACTGCGTTGCTGTACTCCTCGTCATGCTTGTTCTTAGCATGCTGTTTGTATAATCTCGATATTTAAGACTGCATGGGTCTCGCACAGGTCCTGAAGAGTGATTGCAGTTCAGGGGAATCACACACCTCAATGCATTTTGATTTACTGCCGGCTCAGTTAATAGCCCTGCTTAACGCAGGAGTTTGTCGAGATTAAGTAATTACCTTAAACAAAAAGTTTATTATCTTTAAGACCAGGATGATAAAAGGTTTGGCTGTCGGTAAAGCCTGGGCTGGAACAGTGAACGAGAGCAATAATTAAAATACAATTCATTTATAATACTGTCGGCATTCCTTGTAGGGGGCTGGCCTGTGAACTGCCCTGCCGAACATTAAAGAAAAGATTTCATACGCTATCTGCGCCACAGCTTTATTAACATTCAGAGAGGGTTCTGGCATTCCAAACACAGTCACAACATTACAGTTCCCAACAATTAAAAAAAATGTATTCCTTCATCCTGTATGATAAAAAAATGGCAAAGTAATTGTAATTGTTATTGTTCTGAGAAATATATTTTTTTTTCTATAAAATATTTGGCTCACTTCTCAGCTATTTACTCCAAACAGAAATGTTTTCTGAAAGTAAAAAAAAAACACCAATACGAAAACCAAAAAGAGGGGCTCCCAAGTGGTGCATCCGGTAGGCGTTCCACATGGAGCGCAGGATGCACCCCATAGCCTGGAGATCGCTGGTTCAAGTCCAGGCTATTCCACTGCTGACCATGGATGAGAGCCCCCAAGGGGCGCTGCACAATTGGCCGACCATCGCCCCATGGGCAGGGTTTAGGTCGGCCAAAGTGTCCTTGGCTCACCACACACCCACAACCCCTGTAGACTGGCCAGCCACCTGCAGGCTTGCCTGTAAGCTGCCCAGAGATGTGTTGTCCTCCAACGCTGTAGCTCTTAGGTAGCTGCATGGTGGGCCTGCGGAGTGAAAAAAGCAATCAGCTGACAGCACACATTTCAGAGGACAACGTGTGTTTGTCTTTGTCTCTCCCAAGTCAGCGCAGGGGTGGTAGGGGTGATCTGAGCCTAAAATAATTGGCTATCCCAAATTGGGAGAAAAATGGGGTCAAAATCAATTGCTGAGTACTAAATAAAAAAAAAAAAACAACAACTTCAAGAGTAAGTAGCTGGGTTCTGATAAATGCAGCATTCCACATCCCCACATGTTACTACAACTGTAAAAATAATACACCTGCCATTTCTCTTTTCATTCTTAACATTCTGACAACTTTTTACACTTAGAACTTTAAAGTCTGTTTCAAAGCTCTTTTCAAAAGGTCTGCTCTAGTGCACTGAGAGTGTAAGGACTATTGCCCACATTGTCAAAGAGTTAACACAGAAGTAGCGATCCATGATGTGGCATGGAACAGAAATGCCAGAGCACTTGTTATTTATTTATTTTTTTTAATTGCTTTTCTTGCAGTGATTTAGAGGGCAGATCTCAAACCCCAGTGCACTAGAGCGGACATTTTGAAAAAAGCTTTGAAACAGTCTTTAAAATTACAATTAAAAGAAAAAAAAACTACAGGTTCACAATTTAAACAGTTGTAGCAACATATGGAGATGAATAACACTATATTTTACTTACTTTTTAAGATTGCACACAAGCCCACACATGTAAAGTCTGAGTTGTTTGTTTCTGGTTTGATAACTTTAGTGTGCATGTTTTTCGATTCCAATTTTTTTTATGTTTGTTGCCAATGACGATTTGAAGTAAATAGCATTGGGAATAATTTTTTTCATAAACTAAGTAAAAAAGCAGATGTATAAAACAGTTATTCAGTGGCAATCTTGTGTGCTTGTTTCATTGGTTTTTGATTGTTCTGTAGTGTTGTAATATGTAGCTACAGTACCACTGAGGCAGTGTTGTGTGATACATTGCCGCTATGAATTCTATCCTGTCCCGTCGTTGAGCTGAGATGACTTTAAATGCTCTAAAATCACAATGTATTCTGGTTAAGATGATCACATTATTTAAAAAACAAATGGGTTAAGAGACCTAGAGAAATGGGAAATATTATGAGCAAATGCAGATAGGAAACTACCTCTCAAAGTAAAATACAGTCTTGTGCATTATCCTTGAGAACAAAGAGATTGTTATTTATATGACAGCACTAACAAATTAGCCATCAGAGGGTCTTGTTTAAAGTTCGGCTCATGTGTGCTTCGCCTTCCAGGTGATAAATACCAGCTGTTCTGCATCTTTATTTTAACACACTTCCACTATCTGGGGATTTCATTCCAAAAATGGAAACATATACTGTATTTACACAGCCTCACTGCAGTCGCTTACACCTATACGATACTCATATTAGAAATCAAGTCTGCAAAATGAAATGAACTGCGTTACAGGTTCTCCTCTGACCAGTTAGAGTAGATTTGTGGAGGGCAGGATGGCAATGATGTTGCTTTAGGTCTGTTCCAATGTTCTACATGACTGTCTCATTGCCCTCCCTCTGTCACGGCTGATCTAATTGCAGCCCCTATTGCAGTCTCTCGTTTGCACATCCTTTCTTTTACACAGCCTCTCTTTCGCACAGCCTCTCACTCGCACAGTGTCTCGTTTGCACAGTCTCCCATTCACACAGTCTCTCTTTCGCATAGCCTCTCTTTCAGACAGCCTCTCTTTCGCACAGTTTCCCATTTGCACAGTCTCTCTTTCACACAGCCTCTCTTTCACACAGCATTTCTTTCCCAGTCTCTCTTTCGGACAGATTCTCTTTTGCACAGTGTCTCATTCGCAGCCTCTCGTTCGCACAGCCTCTTTTGCAGTCTCTCTTTCACAAGCCTCTTGTTCGCAGTCTCCCATTAGCACAGTTTCCCATTCACACAGTCTCTCATTCGTAGTGTCTCGCTTGCACAGTCTCTCGTCCACACAGCCTCTTTTGCACAGTCTCTGGTTCACACAGCCTCTCTTTTGCACAAGCTCTGGTTCACACAGCCTCTCTTTCGCACAGGATCTTGTTCGCACAGCATCTCTTTCGCACAGCCTCTCGTTCGCACAGCATCTCTTTCGCACAGCATCTCTTTCGCACAGCCTCTCGTTCGCACAGCATCTCTTTCGCACAGCCTCTCGTTCGCACAGCATCTCTTTCGCACAGCCTCTCGTTCGCACAGCATCTCTTTCGCACAGCCTCTCGTTCGCACAGCATCTCTTTCTCTTTCGCACAGCATCTCTTTCGCACAGCATCTCTTTCGCACAGCCTCTCTTTCGCACAGCCTCTCTTTCGCACAGCATCTCTTTCGCACAGCCTCTCGTTCGCACAGCATCTCTTTCGCACAGCCTCTCTTTCGCACAGCCTCTCTTTCGCACAGCATCTCTTTCGCACAGCCTCTCTTTCGCACAGCATCTCTTTCGCACAGCATCTCTTTCGCACAGCATCTCGTTCGCACAGCATCTCTTTCGCACAGCCTCTTGTTCGCACAGCATCTCTTTCGCACAGCCTCTCTTTCGCACAGCATCTCGTTCGCACAGCATCTCTTTCGCACAGCCTCTCGTTCGCACAGCATCTCTTTCGCACAGCCTCTCTTTCGCACAGCATCTCTTTCGCACAGCATCTCTTTCGCACAGCATCTCTTTCGCACAGCATCTCGTTCGCACAGCATCTCTTTCGCACAGCATCTCGTTCGCACAGCATCTCTTTCGCACAGCCTCTCGTTCGCACAGCATCTCTTTTGCACAGCCTCTCGTTCGCACAGCATCTCTTTCTCACAGCCTCTTGTTCGCACAGCCTCTCATTCGCACAGTATCCCATTCGCACAGCCTCTCTTTTGCACAGTCCCTTTCACATAGCCTCTCTTTGCAGTCTCTCATTCGCACAGTCTCCCGTTTGCACAGTCTCTCGTTCACACAGTATCTCTTTCGCTGCTGCATGTGATGCAATAGAAGCTGCAGCCTTTTAAAAGAATCAATTTAGAGATGCCTTAGCGCAGGGTTACCTGGTGTTAAACCCAGCAGCATGTTTCCATGGTGCTTACATTGCCAGTAAAAGCTGAAGGAAGGCACTCTGTTGACAGAGCTGTTAGAGACTTTAACCCATTTTTTTTTCTTTTTCAGAACATATGTAGCGTTCTGATTTGTGTAAGAGGCGTGTAATCTGGAGAGGTGCTGTGCTGCAGTATCTCACAGCCCACACGACAGGACTGTGCTCACTCAGCCCCCGTCCTGGACCCCCCCGCCCCGCCCCGCCCAGGAAGCAGTTTATTTTCTCTGATTTACAGTGGCGTCTTTAGTAGCTGCTCAGTTTTGTCTGTCTATTAAAACCTTCATACACAATGAATCATTTTCATGAAATGGTCTGCTTGCTTTAAACACTAAATTCATTTCAAGAGGCTACGATTCTTTGAACTTTGGGAGAACATTTTTTTGTTTAAAAAAAAAAAGTTCCCACTGTTTTTTCCAACTTGTCTTTGGCATCAGGAAGATCTGCAGAAACAATCTCCCAGTGAGGGACCTTCTTGTAAAACATAGATTAGTAGCAGCTGTGGGGAAGCAGATGCCTTCAATTCTCCTGGTTCATGAAGACATCACAGGGGTTCTCAGAAAGACAGACTGGCCTGTGGAGAAACATGGCCTTGACTGTCTGATACACACACAGATACACCGAGGGACACCCCCCCCCCCCCCCCCCCCCCCCAAATAGCTGCTTTTTGTATGGGATCATGTATTTACTGATGTATTTAATTACACTTATGTTTTGTTTTTATACACTGCTCAGGATCTTTCAGCCACTCATCAGAATGCATGTCTCATCTCCTGTAGTCCACGACACATCACATCATAACATCATCATCCATGACATCAGCCATGGTGCTTTACACTTTACCCATTAGAAACACTGCCCACAAAAAAAAGTCAAACTGTGGTTCAGCCTACTCCCAGCCCTTAAAGAAAGAGAAAAAACTTGAGCAAAGCGATAATCTGTTCCAGGGTGAGGAGGTTATGCAGTAAATTAGTACTCAAAACAAATCCCTTTTCCACTGGGCTACTAGAAAAGCAGTAAAGAACCCTGAGTGCTGGCGGCTCAGCGTGGAGCCAGCACGAAGCAGGAAGGGATGGAAGGGCTTTTGAAAACCTTTGCTATGAACAACGATCCTGTTTCAAACCCCTGTCCGATTTGCATGCAGGACACGCTGGCGAGGAGGGGAGTTTATTCTACAGCAGGGACTGGCAGGAGCAATGAGGTCAGGGGCTCATCATTAAATCAAACTGCTGTCACCGCCACTCAATTACTCTCAACGCTGGGTTATTCCTTCAGGTGATGCACAATAAACAGCTTTTACTGAACACTTCAACACAAGCCTGACTTACAAGACAAACTTCCACAAGCGCCAAGAAGACACGCTTCAGACTGCGTGATCTGAATTGACGCTTTAGCAGCTGGGTGGCTTTTCAGAAAAACAAACAAATAAACAAGATGGCGAGCAGAGAGGGAACCCCAGTGCTCGCCTCCTTCATGTGTGCTTCTGCTTGCATGCGGGCATCATATTGAGTCATTAGTTCAGGCTGTGTTCTGAAAGACGCACACAGGGCAGTGAATTGGTACAGACAGCTGCTGAGTGTAGTTACACAGCGATCTCAGATTGCAAGTCTTAACAAGCTGTGTTTGTAGGGGTCTGGGTAACAGTGTGGCTGTGTCAAACATACAAATTAGTTTAGTTCAGGTCTTTACCACTGCATTGAAACTGAGACATCACTTTGATCTTGATGTGTTACCATTCAAAATCATAAATGATAGGGATGAAAACCAATGCATCTCCTGCGGGCTCCCAAGTTTATAAATAAGACATTATATATATATATATATATATATATATATATATATATATATATATATATATATATATATATATTATATATGATATATATAATAACACATATATATTTATTTGATAGCCCGCAGGAGCGTCCTTTACATAGTTATTTTATATATATATATATATATATATATATATATATATATATATATATATATATATATATATATAGTAAGTGATCCTTGTTTTACTGCTGTATGCAATAAATCTCTATCTGTGCTGAGAATCTTTTGGTTTTATCACTTGGCACTCTAATTTAACAATCAGTTTCAGTTTTTTTTTTAGTACTTCAGTTTCATGTCAAATCCTAGCCCTCTTTGTGTTATTTACACGTGGAGATAAAATCAAAACAAATAAATAAAAACAAGCTTTTCAGGCAGCTCAAACTCACCTCTGTGAACCAAGAGGTTTTGTTCTCCTTTTCTGTTAGGGCTCCAGAGGAATAAAGTTACCCCTTACTCCTCAATTGCCTTTTCCTCCTACTAGGCAGGCACAGGTTTTTAAAATGTTTTTATAGAACCTCTTGTGCTCACTTAACCAAAAACTGCCTCTTGGAATATGTTCTGACTAACTGTGAATCTCTGTAATGACTGAGATTGAGAATGTAATGACTGACACAGACATTGTTATATCCAGCTCTACCTCAATGTATTAACAGACATGGTGAAGAATCCTTATGCTCCTCCCCATTTTGAGTTAACGAATCCCCTTCTACCCTCAGTGACCGTTAACCTTTGCACCTCTGAAACCATGCAGTGCCTCCCATTCAAATCAAGAGCAGCTTCTCAGAAGAATTATTTGCCGAAGCATTATTAGGAATCCTTATTAGTACATGAAGTCCGAAAATAAAATAAAAATCCCAAACTTTCTGAGTTTTACCTGTCTTCTCTTATAAGAACTCCAAGCCAACCTTTTCTATCATTGTATTTGGTTCTAACATGATGAACATGATTATTGTTTGTTATCGACCTGAAAAGTCATGTTTGCATTGCTGAAACTTTATCATGACCTACGGTACCCCCATAGCGACAAACCTAATGATTGCTAATGAAGCAGCAGCAGCAGCAGCAGCAGTCAGGTAGCAGCCAGGCTAATGATTTTGATCCGTAAACTCTCGATGTTTGCTCTGGAGGGTTCACAGAAGAATGAGCTTCTTTGGTGCAGGCTCTCTCTAACACTGCACCCTGCCCCCTCCTCCACCCTGTGTTTCACTTCACTGGGTGCAGATAACATTCCATTTAGATGCCTGTGTCTTCTGCCGCGACCCCTTGCAGTAAAACCAGTGCCATAAAAGGCGAGTGGGATGGCACAGTGTCAATCACTGACTCTCCGTTCCAAAACCCGTTCCGAGAAAAGCCACCTCATTGGATGTTCACTGGATGCCTCTTTCAACTGGTACTTGGCCACTATGAGCCCTGCAAAACAAGCGCTACAATATGTTTCAATCGGCAAAACTGAAGGCTGAGGAGTGATGCGTTATACTGAAAAAGTACAGCATCTTCAACAAGAGCCAAAGTAGAGCAAAGCCAGTATTCTTCTCTGTTTGGTTAGAGTCAAGGGAAAAAAAGGGAAAGATTTCCTTGGCCTCGATGCAAGTTTGAAACTAAATAAATAAGGCTTGCATGAATAAAACATGTCGCTTCCTTCCAGCACACACTGGCAACGGGCTGAAATATTTAGAAATCTTTGTGTTTGTAGAGTATGTGCTGTGTTATATGGACTGGTAGCAATGTCTTTGTGTTTGCACAGTAGGTGCTGTGTTATATGGACTGGTAGCATAGGGACTGGCAGCAATGGCTTTGTGTTTGTACAGTATGTGCTGTGTTATATGGACTGGTAGCAATGGCTTTGTGTTTGTAGAGTATGTGCTGTGTTATATGGACTGGTAGCAATGTCTTTGTGTTTGTAGAGTATGTGCTGTGTTATATGGACTGGTAGCAATGTCTTTGTGTTTGTAGAGTATGTGCTGTGTTATATGGACTGGTAGCAATGGCTTTGTGTTTGTAGAGTATGTGCTGTGTTATATGGACTGGTAGCAATGGCTTTGTGTTTGTACAGTATGTGCTGTGTTATATGGACTGGTAGCAATGGCTTTGTGTTTGTAGAGTATGTGCTGTGTTATATGGACTGGTAGCAATGCAATCTTTGTGTTTGTACAGTATGTGCTGTGTTATATGGACTGGTAGCAATGGCTTTGTGTTTGTAGAGTATGTGCTGTGTTATATGGACTGGTAGCAATGGCTTTGTGTTTGTAGAGTATGTGCTGTGTTATATGGACTGGTAGCAATGGCTTTGTGTTTGTAGAGTATGTGCTGTGTTATATGGACTGGTAGCAATGTCTTTGTGTTTGTAGAGTATGTGCTGTGTTATATGGACTGGTAGCAATGTCTTTGTGTTTGTAGAGTATGTGCTGTGTTATATGGACTGGTAGCAATGGCTTTGTGTTTGTAGAGTATGTGCTGTGTTATATGGACTGGTAGCAATGGCTTTGTGTTTGTAGAGTATGTGCTGTGTTATATGGACTGGTAGCAATGGCTTTGTGTTTGTACAGTATGTGCTGTGTTATATGGACTGGTAGCAATGTCTTTGTGTTTGTAGAGTATGTGCTGTGTTATATGGACTGGTAGCAATGTCTTTGTGTTTGTAGAGTATGTGCTGTGTTATATGGACTGGTAGCAATGGCTTTGTGTTTGTACAGTATGTGCTGTGTTATATGGACTGGTAGCAATGGCTTTGTGTTTGTAGAGTATGTGCTGTGTTATATGGACTGGTAGCAATGGCTTTGTGTTTGTAGATGGCTTTGTGTTTGTAGAGTATGTGCTGTGTTATATGGACTGGTAGCAATGGCTTTGTGTTTGTACAGTATGTGCTGTGTTATATGGACTGGTAGCAATGGCTTTGTGTTTGTAGAGTATGTGCTGTGTTATATGGACTGGTAGCAATGGCTTTGTGTTTGTAGAGTATGTGCTGTGTTATATGGACTGGTAGCAATGGCTTTGTGTTTGTAGCTGTGTTATATGGACTGGTAGCAATGGCTTTGTGTTTGTAGAGTATGTGCTGTGTTATATGGACTGGTAGCAATGGCTTTGTGTTTGTAGAGTATGTGCTGTGTTATATGGACTGGTAGCAATGTCTTTGTGTTTGTAGAGTATGTGCTGTGTTATATGGACTGGTAGCAATGGCTTTGTGTTTGTAGAGTATGTGCTGTGTTATATGGACTGGTAGCAATGGCTTTGTGTTTGTAGAGTATGTGCTGTGTTATATGGACTGGTAGCAATGGCTTTGTGTTTGTAGAGTATGTGCTGTGTTATATGGACTGGTAGCAATGGCTTTGTGTTTGTACAGTATGTGCTGTGTTATATGGACTGGTAGCAATGGCTTTGTGTTTGTAGAGTATGTGCTGTGTTATATGGACTGGTAGCAATGGCTTTGTGTTTGTAGAGTATGTGCTGTGTTATATGGACTGGTAGCAATGGCTTTGTGTTTGTACAGTATGTGCTGTGTGGACTTAGCAATGCTTTGTGTTTGTACAGTATGTGCTGTGTTATATGGACTGGTAGCAATGGCTTTGTGTTTGTAGAGTATGTGCTGTGTTATATGGACTGGTAGCAATGGCTTTGTGTTTGTAGAGTATGTGCTGTGTTATATGGACTGGTAGCAATGGCTTTGTGTTTGTAGAGTATGTGCTGTGTTATATGGACTGGTAGCAATGGCTTTGTGTTTGTATGGCTTTGTGTTTGTACAGTATGTGCTGTGTTATATGGACTGGTAGCAATGGCTTTGTGTTTGTAGAGTATGTGCTGTGTTATATGGACTGGTAGCAATGTCTTTGTGTTTGTAGAGTATGTGCTGTGTTATATGGACTGGTAGCAATGGCTTTGTGTTTGTAGAGTATGTGCTGTGTTATATGGACTGGTAGCAATGGCTTTGTGTTTGTAGAGTATGTGCTGTGTTATATGGACTGGTAGCAATGGCTTTGTGTTTGTAGAGTATGTGCTGTGTTATATGGACTGGTAGCAACTAGAGTATGTGCTGTGTTATATGGACTGGCAGCAATGGCTTTGTGTTTGTAGAGTATGTGCTGTGTTATATGGACTGGTAGCAATGGCTTTGTGTTTGTAGAGTATGTGCTGTGTTATATGGACTGGTAGCAATGGCTTTGTGTTTGTAGAGTATGTGCTGTGTTATATGGACTGGTAGCAATGGCTTTGTGTTTGTAGAGTATGTGCTGTGTTATATGGACTGGTAGCAATGGCTTTGTGTTTGTATGTGCTGTGTTATAGTATGTGCTGTGTTATATGGACTGGTAGCAATGGCTTTGTGTTTGTAGAGTATGTGCTGTGTTATATGGACTGGTAGCAATGGCTTTGTGTTTGTAGAGTATGTGCTGTGTTATATGGACTGGTAGCAATGGCTTTGTGTTTGTAGAGTATGTGCTGTGTTATATGGACTGGTAGCAATGTCTTTGTGTTTGTAGAGTATGTGCTGTGTTATATGGACTGGTAGCAATGGCTTTGTGTTTGTAGAGTATGTGCTGTGTTATATGGACTGGTAGCAATGGCTTTGTGTTTGTACAGTATGTGCTGTGTTATATGGACTGGTAGCAATGGCTTTGTGTTTGTAGAGTATGTGCTGTGTTATATGGACTGGTAGCAATGTCTTTGTGTTTGTAGAGTATGTGCTGTGTTATATGGACTGGTAGCAATGTCTTTGTGTTTGTAGAGTATGTGCTGTGTTATATGGACTGGTAGCAATGGCTTTGTGTTTGTAGAGTATGTGCTGTGTTATATGGACTGGTAGCAATGGCTTTGTGTTTGTATGTCTTTGTGTTTGTAGAGTATGTGCTGTGTTATATGGACTGGTAGCAATGTCTTTGTGTTTGTAGAGTATGTGCTGTGTTATATGGACTGGTAGCAATGGCTTTGTGTTTGTACAGTATGTGCTGTGTTATATGGACTGGTAGCAATGGCTTTGTGTTTGTAGAGTATGTGCTGTGTTATATGGACTGGTAGCAATGGCTTTGTGTTTGTAGAGTATGTGCTGTGTTATATGGACTGGTAGCAATGTCTTTGTGTTTGTAGAGTATGTGCTGTGTTATATGGACTGGTAGCAATGGCTTTGTGTTTGTAGAGTATGTGCTGTGTTATATGGACTGGTAGCAATGGCTTTGTGTTTGTAGAGTATGTGCTGTGTTATATGGACTGGTAGCAATGGCTTTGTGTTTGTAGAGTATGTGCTGTGTTATATGGACTGGTAGCAATGTCTTTGTGTTTGTAGAGTATGTGCTGTGTTATATGGACTGGTAGCAATGGCTTTGTGTTTGTAGAGTATGTGCTGTGTTATATGGACTGGTAGCAATGGCTTTGTGTTTGTAGAGTATGTGCTGTGTTATATGGACTGGTAGCAATGGCTTTGTGTTTGTAGAGTATGTGCTGTGTTATATGGACTGGTAGCAATGGCTTTGTGTTTGTAGAGTATGTGCTGTGTTATATGGACTGGTAGCAATGGCTTTGTGTTTGTAGAGTATGTGCTGTGTTATATGGACTGGTAGCAATGGCTTTGTGTTTGTAGAGTATGTGCTGTGTTATATGGACTGGTAGCAATGGCTTTGTGTTTGTAGAGTATGTGCTGTGTTATATGGACTGGTAGCAATGGCTTTGTGTTTGTAGAGTATGTGCTGTGTTATATGGACTGGTAGCAATGGCTTTGTGTTTGTAGAGTATGTGCTGTGTTATATGGACTGGTAGCAATGGCTTTGTGTTTGTACAGTATGTGCTGTGTTATATGGACTGGTAGCAATGGCTTTGTGTTTGTATGTCTTTGTGTTTGTAGAGTATGTGCTGTGTTATATGGACTGGTAGCAATGGCTTTGTGTTTGTAGAGTATGTGCTGTGTTATATGGACTGGTAGCAATGGCTTTGTGTTTGTACAGTATGTGCTGTGTTATATGGACTGGTAGCAATGGCTTTGTGTTTGTAGAGTATGTGCTGTGTTATATGGACTGGTAGCAATGGCTTTGTGTTTGTAGAGTATGTGCTGTGTTATATGGACTGGTAGCAATGGCTTTGTGTTTGTAGAGTATGTGCTGTGTTATATGGACTGGTAGCAATGTCTTTGTGTTTGTAGAGTATGTGCTGTGTTATATGGACTGGTAGCAATGTCTTTGTGTTTGTAGAGTATGTGCTGTGTTATATGGACTGGTAGCAATGGCTTTGTGTTTGTAGAGTATGTGCTGTGTTATATGGACTGGTAGCAATGGCTTTGTGTTTGTAGAGTATGTGCTGTGTTATATGGACTGGTAGCAATGGCTTTGTGTTTGTAGAGTATGTGCTGTGTTATATGGACTGGTAGCAATGTCTTTGTGTTTGTAGAGTATGTGCTGTGTTATATGGACTGGTAGCAATGGCTTTGTGTTTGTAGAGTATGTGCTGTGTTATATGGACTGGTAGCAATGGCTTTGTGTTTGTAGAGTATGTGCTGTGTTATATGGACTGGTAGCAATGGCTTTGTGTTTGTAGAGTATGTGCTGTGTTATATGGACTGGTAGCAATGGCTTTGTGTTTGTAGAGTATGTGCTGTGTTATATGGACTGGTAGCAATGGCTTTGTGTTTGTAGAGTATGTGCTGTGTTATATGGACTGGTAGCAATGGCTTTGTGTTTGTAGAGTATGTGCTGTGTTATATGGACTGGTAGCAATGGCTTTGTGTTTGTAGAGTATGTGCTGTGTTATATGGACTGGTAGCAATGGCTTTGTGTTTGTAGAGTATGTGCTGTGTTATATGGACTGGTAGCAATGGCTTTGTGTTTGTACAGTATGTGCTGTGTTATATGGACTGGTAGCAATGGCTTTGTGTTTGTAGAGTATGTGCTGTGTTATATGGACTGGTAGCAATGGCTTTGTGTTTGTAGAGTATGTGCTGTGTTATATGGACTGGTAGCAATGGCTTTGTGTTTGTAGAGTATGTGCTGTGTTATATGGACTGGTAGCAATGGCTTTGTGTTTGTAGAGTATGTGCTGTGTTATATGGACTGGTAGCAATGGCTTTGTGTTTGTAGAGTATGTGCTGTGTTATATGGACTGGTAGCAATGGCTTTGTGTTTGTAGAGTATGTGCTGTGTTATATGGACTGGTAGCAATGGCTTTGTGTTTGTAGAGTATGTGCTGTGTTATATGGACTGGTAGCAATGGCTTTGTGTTTGTAGAGTATGTGCTGTGTTATATGGACTGGTAGCAATGGCTTTGTGTTTGTAGAGTATGTGCTGTGTTATATGGACTGGTAGCAATGGCTTTGTGTTTGTAGAGTATGTGCTGTGTTATATGGACTGGTAGCAATGGCTTTGTGTTTGTAGAGTATGTGCTGTGTTATATGGACTGGTAGCAATGGCTTTGTGTTTGTAGAGTATGTGCTGTGTTATATGGACTGGTAGCAATGGCTTTGTGTTTGTAGAGTATGTGCTGTGTTATATGGACTGGTAGCAATGGCTTTGTGTTTGTACAGTATGTGCTGTGTTATATGGACTGGTAGCAATGGCTTTGTGTTTGTAGAGTATGTGCTGTGTTATATGGACTGGTAGCAATGGCTTTGTGTTTGTAGAGTATGTGCTGTGTTATATGGACTGGTAGCAATGGCTTTGTGTTTGTAGAGTATGTGCTGTGTTATATGGACTGGTAGCAATGGCTTTGTGTTTGTAGAGTATGTGCTGTGTTATATGGACTGGTAGCAATGGCTTTGTGTTTGTAGAGTATGTGCTGTGTTATATGGACTGGTAGCAATGGCTATGTGCTGTGTCATATGGACTGGTAGCAATGGCTTTGTGTTTGTAGAGTATGTGCTGTGTTATATGGACTGGTAGCAATGGCTTTGTGTTTGTAGAGTATGTGCTGTGTTATATGGACTGGTAGCAATGTCTTTGTGTTTGTAGAGTATGTGCTGTGTTATATGGACTGGTAGCAATGGCTTTGTGTTTGTAGAGTATGTGCTGTGTTATATGGACTGGTAGCAATGGCTTTGTGTTTGTAGAGTATGTGCTGTGTTATATGGACTGGTAGCAATGGCTTTGTGTTTGTAGAGTATGTGCTGTGTTATATGGACTGGTAGCAATGGCTTTGTGTTTGTAGAGTATGTGCTGTGTTATATGGACTGGTAGCAATGGCTTTGTGTTTGTAGAGTATGTGCTGTGTTATATGGACTGGTAGCAATGGCTTTGTGTTTGTAGAGTATGTGCTGTGTTATATGGACTGGTAGCAATGGCTTTGTGTTTGTAGAGTATGTGCTGTGTTATATGGACTGGTAGCAATGGCTTTGTGTTTGTAGAGTATGTGCTGTGTTATATGGACTGGTAGCAATGGCTTTGTGTTTGTAGAGTATGTGCTGTGTTATATGGACTGGTAGCAATGGCTTTGTGTTTGTAGAGTATGTGCTGTGTTATATGGACTGGTAGCAATGGCTTTGTGTTTGTAGAGTATGTGCTGTGTTATATGGACTGGTAGCAATGGCTTTGTGTTTGTAGAGTATGTGCTGTGTTATATGGACTGGTAGCAATGGCTTTGTGTTTGTAGAGTATGTGCTGTGTTATATGGACTGGTAGCAATGGCTTTGTGTTTGTAGAGTATGTGCTGTGTTATATGGACTGGTAGCAATGGCTTTGTGTTTGTAGAGTATGTGCTGTGTTATATGGACTGGTAGCAATGGCTTTGTGTTTGTAGAGTATGTGCTGTGTTATATGGACTGGTAGCAATGGCTTTGTGTTTGTACAGTATGTGCTGTGTTATATGGACTGGTAGCAATGGCTTTGTGTTTGTAGAGTATGTGCTGTGTTATATGGACTGGTAGCAATGTCTTTGTGTTTGTAGAGTATGTGCTGTGTTATATGGACTGGTAGCAATGGCTTTGTGTTTGTAGAGTATGTGCTGTGTTATATGGACTGGTAGCAATGTCTTTGTGTTTGTAGAGTATGTGCTGTGTTATATGGACTGGTAGCAATGGCTTTGTGTTTGTAGAGTATGTGCTGTGTTATATGGACTGGTAGCAATGGCTTTGTGTTTGTAGAGTATGTGCTGTGTATATGGATGGTAGATGGCTTTGTGTTTGTACAGTATGTGCTGTGTTATATGGACTGGTAGCAATGGCTTTGTGTACAGTATGTGCTGTGTTATATGGAAGCAATGGCTTTGTGTTTGTAGAGTATGTGCTGTGTTATATGGACTGGTAGCAATGGCTTTGTGTTTGTAGAGTATGTGCTGTGTTATATGGACTGGTAGCAATGGCTTTGTGTTTGTAGAGTATGTGCTGTGTTATATGGACTGTGTGTTATATGGACTTTGTATGTGCTGTGTTATATGGACTGGCAGCAATGGCTTTGTGTTTGTAGAGTATGTGCTGTGTTATATGGACTGGTAGCAATGGCTTTGTGTTTGTAGAGTATGTGCTGTGTTATATGGACTGGTAGCAATGGCTTTGTGTTTGTAGAGTATGTGCTGTGTTATATGGACTGGTAGCAATGGCTTTGTGTTTGTAGAGTATGTGCTGTGTTATATGGACTGGTAGCAATGGCTTTGTGTTTGTAGAGTATGTGCTGTGTTATATGGACTGGTAGCAATGGCTTTGTGTTTGTAGAGTATGTGCTGTGTTATATGGACTGGTAGCAATGTCTTTGTGTTTGTAGAGTATGTGCTGTGACTGGTAGCAATGGCTTTGTGTTTGTAGAGTATGTGCTGTGTTATATGGACTGGTAGCAATGGCTTTGTGTTTGTAGAGTATGTGCTGTGTTATATGGATGTGATGTGTTATATGGACTGGTAGCAATGGCTTTGTGTTTGTAGAGTATGTGCTGTGTTATATGGACTGGTAGCAATGGCTTTGTGTTTGTAGAGTATGTGCTGTGTTATATGGACTGGTAGCAATGGCTTTGTGTTTGTAGAGTATGTGCTGTGTTATATGGACTGGTAGCAATGGCTTTGTGTTTGTAGAGTATGTGCTGTGTTATATGGACTGGTAGCAATGGCTTTGTGTTTGTAGAGTATGTGCTGTGTTATATGGACTGGTAGCAATGGCTTTGTGTTTGTAGAGTATGTGCTGTGTTATATGGACTGGTAGCAATGGCTTTGTGTTTGTAGAGTATGTGCTGTGTTATATGGACTGGTAGCAATGGCTTTGTGTTTGTAGAGTATGTGCTGTGTTATATGGACTGGTAGCAATGGCTTTGTGTTTGTACAGTATGTGCTGTGTTATATGGACTGGTAGCAATGGCTTTGTGTTTGTAGAGTATGTGCTGTGTTATATGGACTGGTAGCAATGGCTTTGTGTTTGTAGAGTATGTGCTGTGTTATATGGACTGGTAGCAATGGCTTTGTGTTTGTAGAGTATGTGCTGTGTTATATGGACTGGTAGCAATGGCTTTGTGTTTGTAGAGTATGTGCTGTGTTATATGGACTGGTAGCAATGGCTTTGTGTTTGTAGAGTATGTGCTGTGTTATATGGACTGGTAGCAATGGCTTTGTGTTTGTACAGTATGTGCTGTGTTATATGGACTGGTAGCAATGGCTTTGTGTTTGTACAGTATGTGCTGTGTTATATGGACTGGTAGCAATGGCTTTGTGTTTGTACAGTATGTGCTGTGTTATATGGACTGGTAGCAATGGCTTTGTGGCTTTGTGTTTGTAGAGTATGTGCTGTGTTATATGGACTGGTAGCAATGGCTTTGTGTTTGTAGAGTATGTGCTGTGTTATATGGACTGGTAGCAATGGCTTTGTGTTTGTAGAGTATGTGCTGTGTTATATGGACTGGTAGCAATGGCTTTGTGTTTGTACAGTATGTGCTGTGTTATATGGACTGGTAGCAATGGCTTTGTGTTTGTAGAGTATGTGCTGTGTTATATGGACTGGTAGCAATGGCTTTGTGTTTGTAGAGTATGTGCTGTGTTATATGGACTGGTAGCAATGGCTTTGTGTTTGTAGAGTATGTGCTGTGTTATATGGACTGGTAGCAATGGCTTTGTGTTTGTAGAGTATGTGCTGTGTTATATGGACTGGTAGCAATGGCTTTGTGTTTGTAGAGTATGTGCTGTGTTATATGGACTGGTAGCAATGGCTTTGTGTTTGTAGAGTATGTGCTGTGTTATATGGACTGGTAGCAATGGCTTTGTGTTTGTAGAGTATGTGCTGTGTTATATGGACTGGTAGCAATGTCTTTGTGTTTGTAGAGTATGTGCTGTGTTATATGGACTGGTAGCAATGGCTTTGTGTTTGTAGAGTATGTGCTGTGTTATATGGACTGGCAGCAATGGCTTTGTGTTTGTAGAGTATGTGCTGTGTTATATGGACTGGTAGCAATGGCTTTGTGTTTGTACAGTATGTGCTGTGTTATATAGACTCTGGAGTATCAGCCATACAATTCACCACCCTATGGGAGACTGGTGGTGACTGTCACTAAGTGAAGGGGCTGTAAAACGCCACTGCATCTCCTGCTTGGAAGGTACAGTACTGAAAGCAAGTGGTAGTCCAAGCTCACACACGCACACACACAAGTTTAGCTTACTTGGCAAACAAACAAATAATGTAGTACAAGACTGGATGAGATTGCTCTCACTGGCCTGTAGACCCTCTGCAAACTGTAATATTGATCTTATCAGAACCTAGGAGGGGCTAAGGAGGTTCAAGGAGTTTGGACAAATACTTGCACGTCTGTTCCTCCTCTTTGGAGAGTCTGCCGAGACGACCCTTCAGAGCTTCCCAAGTAGCACAGCAATTCATCAGCTGAATACAAAGGGGTCAAACAGAGCACTGCTTAATAATACAGTGCTTAACTGAGGAGAGGGCTTGCTCAACAATGATGCCTGTGTACACATTTAAGCTCCAATGCAAACCCCTCATTACCGCTTACAATGAAATGACGTTTTGCCCGGCTTTTGAAAATGGCCAAGAAAATGGAACAAGTTTAACAAGGAACTACATCAAACACTGCATCCCCCTGCTTCTGGTTATAAGAAATAACTACTGTATAAGAAAAGACCCTAGTGCTGGACAAAGTTTTATTACAGCCTTCGCAGATGGACAACCAGCTCAGAGCTGCACATGTTTTAATGTGAGCAAGAGAAATAAGGTACTTTGTTTGATGAATTCAGTCCCTGGCATCTAAATATGAATACCTAGCCTGTAAATCATTCTGTCTTCTTAAAGACAACATGATGTATTCTAAACAAAAAGGTCTCTAAGTTAAAAGTCTTGATTGTTTATGTGGTAACTTTATTCAAATAAATGCACCAACGAGTATTTGGAAATCTAGTCCTGTTGTGTTGGTCTCTTGAGTGTATTTTGTCTTTAAAACTCAATTGAATAGACCCCGAGGTTTATCAAGAGAGCTGCAGGAGGCACAGAGCAGCGGGCTGCTGCTTTGATCAATTGAATAGACCCCGAGGTTTATCAAGAGAGCTGCACGAGGCACAGAGCAGCGGGCTGCTGCTTTGATCAATTGAATAGACCCCGAGGTTTATCAAGAGAGCTGCACGAGGCACAGAGCAGCGGGCTGCTGTTCTGATCAATTGAATAGAGCGCAATGTTTATCAAGAGAGCTGCATGAGGCACAGAGCAGCGGGCTGCTGTTCTGATCAATTGAATAGAGCGCAATGTTTATCAAGAGAGCTGCATGAGGCACAGAGCAGCGGGCTGCTGCTTTGATCAATTGAATAGAGCGCAATGTTTATCAAGAGAGCTGCACGAGGCACAGAGCAGCGGGCAGCTGCTTTGATCAATTGAATAGAGCGCAATGTTTATCAAGAGAGCTGCACGAGGCACAGAGCAGTGGGCTGCTTCTTTGATCAATTAAATAGAGCGCAATGTGTATCAACAGAGCTGCATGAGGCACAGAGCAGCGGGCTGCTGTTCTGATCAATTGAATAGAGCGCAATGTTTATCAAGAGAGCTGCACGAATCACAGAGCAGCGGGCTGCTGCTTTGATCAATTGAATAGAGCGCAATGTTTATCAAGAGAGCTGCATGAGGCACAGAGCAGCGGGCTGCTGCTTTGATCAATTGAATAGAGCGCAATGTTTATCAAGAGAGCTGCACGAGGCACAGAGCAGCGGGCTGCTGCTTTGATCAATTGAATAGAGCGCAATGTTTATCAAGAGAGCTGCATGAGTCACAGAGCAGCGGGCTGCTGCTTTGATCAATTGAATAGAGCGCAATGTTTATCAAGAGAGCTGCACGAGGCACAGAGCAGTGGGCTGCTTCTTTGATCAATTGAATAGAGCGCAATGTTTATCAAGAGAGCTGCATGAGTCACAGAGCAGTGGGCTGCTGCTTTGATCAATTGAATAGAGCGCAATGTTTATCAAGAGAGCTGCATGAGTCACAGAGCAGCGGGCTGCTGCTTTGATCAATTGAATAGAGAGCTGTGTTTATCAAGAGAGCTGCATGAGGCACAGAGCAGCGGGCTGCTGCTTTGATCAATTGAATAGAGCGCTGTGTTTATCAAGAGAGCTGCATGAGGCACAGAGCAGCGGGCTGCTGCTTTGATCAATTGAATAGAGCGCAATGTTTATCAAGAGAGCTGCATGAGGCACAGAGTAGCGGGACTCAGAAGCTCTGGACTGTAATAGGACAACATAAATACAGTAGAGTTAACTGCACAGCATCTGAAATCCTCCAGCCCTTCAGCTCTATAGTATATATGATGCTCTCACTCGTAGGCTCCTGTTATCATTGATAACTACTCTTTTGTATTACATACATCTGGACATTAAGATGCATTGTTACAGTAAAACTTTGTATGAATCCTATATTGCTGAAGTAAATAATCATTAAAAGAATCGATACACTCTGATTACAGAGAGAACCCTAATTTAACCTCTGTTTTTCCGGTTGCAAGGGCTTTTTAAATGTTGCTATTTATGACGCATTCTGTAGCTATTTGCGGTGTTCCAAAAGCTTTTTTTCTGACTCTGACCACATGGAACCCGAGCACAGGACTGATTAAACTAGAATGTTGGTCTGTAAGTGCATTGTGTTTTTTCCAAGAGGCATTGATTAAAGGACACTTTGGACCGCAAGCAAACACAGCTCCCGAATGGATCTACATTAAGGTTTCCAGTCTCTCTTGCCTTGATAGAAGATGCATGTGCGCTACAGATGTTGTACAAATAACAGCAGATCTTAGCACTGGCATGTAAACATATCCTCCAGTACTTGCTAGGCTTTAATTATGCTCAGTATGACACCCACTCTTAAAGCACAGGGGCCCCACACTGATGGACGTTTGCCATTCGTATTGTAATAGTGTCTCTGCTGCTACCCTGCTGCAGGGCTGCAGAGCTGCTTGTGCAAACAGATGCAGCAGCACCTTTTCCTAGAGCTAGTCCTTAGGTTTCCAAGTGAGGTTCTGCTCCACTCTGTAGGGCAGCAGCTTACTCAAGGGCAGTGAGGTGCATTGTGCTCGCTGTGTTCCTATCCATCAGAGAATGGCACATTCGAACTCCAGCAGTGCACCCAGATACTTCTGCTGGCCCAAGAAAGTGTGAATGAAGTCTGAACAACCACTAAGAGTTTCTTTCAGTAACAACACTTTGGAGGAAATGTCATGACAAGAGTTTTTTATGTTTGTTTGTTTGTTTTTTGCCGGTAGCAGTTTGTTCATTGAACCGCCTACTAAAGTCAGAATGTTAACTCCAGCGGAGATCTTCAGAGTGAAAACATGTGTGGGTGCGGACGTCAGTTTATTTGTGTTCTTTGACCCCTGACCCCTAATGCCTGACGGCTTACTCTGTGCGTACCGCAGGGTTATAAGCAGCACAGAAGCAGCGTTCAGCTCCTGCTGGCAATGAAGTAGAGAATCCTTGTCATGATACATTGAACAAGTAGAAACAATGTCAAAGAGATTATATGAGCCATACCATGCCATAAATGAGCCGTACACAGCATAAACTAAACCGTGGAACACATCCTGATAAAAGAGCCATACACAGCATAAACTAAACTGTGGAAAACATCCTGATAAAAGAGCCGTACACAGCATAAACTAAACCGTGGAAAACATCCTGATAAAAGAGCCGTACACAGCATAAACTAAACCGTGGAACACATCCTGATAAAAGAGCCGTACACAGCATAAACTAAACCGTGGAACACATCCTGATAAAAGAGCCGTACACAGCATAAACTAAACCGTGGAAAACATCCTGATAAAAGAGCCGTACACAGCATAAACTAAACCGTGGAAAACATCCTGATAAAAGAGCCGTACACAGCATAAACTAAACCGTGGAAAACATCCTGATAAAAGAGCCGTACACAGCATAAACTAAACCGTGGAACACATCCTGATAAAAGAGCCGTACACAGCATAAACTAAACCGTGGAACACATCCTGATAAAAGAGCCGTACACAGCATAAACTAAACCGTGGAAAACATCCTGATAAAAGAGCCGTACACAGCATAAACTAAACCGTGGAAAACATCCTGATAAAAGAGCCGTACACAGCATAAACTAAACCGTGGAACACATCCTGATAAAAGAGCCGTACACAGCATAAACTAAACCGTGGAAAACATCCTGATAAAAGAGCCGTACACAGCATAAACTAAACCGTGGAACACATCCTGATAAAAGAGCCGTACACAGCATAAACTAAACCGTGGAACACATCCTGATAAAAGAGCCGTACACAGCATAAACTAAACCGTGGAACACATCCTGATAAAAGAGCTGTACACAGCATAAACTAAACCGTGGAAAACATCCTGATAAAAGAGCCGTACACAGCATAAACTAAACCGTGGAACACATCCTGATAAAAGAGCCGTACACAGCATAAACTAAACCGTGGAACACATCCTGATAAAAGAGCCGTACACAGCATAAACTAAACCGTGGAACACATCCTGATAAAAGAGCCGTACACAGCATAAACTAAACCGTGGAACACATCCTGATAAAAGAGCCGTACACAGCATAAACTAAACCGTGGAACACATCCTGATAAAAGAGCCGTACACAGCATAAACTAAACCGTGGAACACATCCTGATAAAAGAGCCGTACACAGCATAAACTAAACCGTGGAACACATCCTGATAAAAGAGCCGTACACAGCATAAACTAAACTGTGGAAAACATCCTGATAAAAGAGCCGTACACAGCATAAACTAAACTGTGGAAAACATTGCAGACATTTATTGATGTGAACAAAGGTAGGGGAGACTATATATTAGAATAAATGATTAATGAACTGAGATTAAAAACAGAAGACACTAATTAGTGTACTGTAAATCGTTTCTGTGATTACTCATCACCGAAAGCAGTATGGGTGCACCCAAGGCATTTCTAACTTATTTCTTAGTGTTTATGAGGGGAAAATATGCCTCACTAAAGAGTTTTATTTCAAAAGCAGATGTCATGCCCTGATAGTGTGTACCAGTGATATGGGTCATCAGGAATAAACTGGAGCTTCAAAGCAACAGAGAACTTGTGGTCTTTAAAGCAACTCTGCAGACAGGCTCAAAAGAATAATATAACATGCCTGTACAACGGATAAAACATAGGCTCACGTTTTAATCAGACACAAATCAGAAGCTGGAACATACATTTGATTTTTAATTCTTGTAGATGGATTATTCATTCCGGATCACATCGATTTTGTTTTTTCAGTGAAAGTACAGTAATGAGCAAGAGATCAAATAAAACATGGTAATATAATGCTTAAAAGCTCCATTCCGAAATATCAAGGTCTCAGGAATGTTAATTGAAAGCCGTGTCCTTCAGTGTGGAAGCAAAGAAAAAAACTTTTGTAGGATCAAGCCTGGCTGCTCTATTTAGTTTCCATCCTTCTGTGAGTGGAAATAATAAATGTGCCCAAATATTGATGCAGTGGCAGCACCTAATTTATTGAAACATTACATCCACCTGTAATAACTCATTTGTTCTAATAATACAGTGTGTGTGTGTGTGTGTGTGTGTGTGTGTGTGTGTGTGTGTGTGTGTGTGTGTATATATATATATATAAAGAAAGACTGATTGCTACACTGAACCTACATTTTCCTTTTTGTGAATAGCTGAGGCCCTGGGGAGAATGTTCTGTGCTGCTAACTAATAGGAAATCCTTTAGAAAATCAGGTGTCATTATGATGGACAACCGAAGCAGGCAGTATTAAATAGAGTTTGGAGTAAGAACCTCTCACAAGAGAAACACTGGGAGACTGTGCAGGCCAGCGATGACCAACATCTCTCTGTCATAGCTGGACTGACTGACTAGCCAGAGGACTGGACAAGACTCCATTTGAAACAGGCCCACATAAAGCTAAGGAAACATTTCCTCATGCCTCTGTGCTTTTTTTTTTCAAGCGTCGGTGTTTAGAGATTTATTATTTCATTATGAGACAAGAGATTGTACACAGGGGCACACATCATGATCAAAATCAATAGGTAATCATAAATTACATCATTAAAACGTTCAAAGATTATTGAAATTGAAAAGTTTTAAAAGTCACCAGGTTGTGATGATTGTAACAAAAGTGACTCTAAATCTGCAATTTCAAACAACACTGATATCTAACTCAAAGAGTTCACTAGGGACATCATTCCAAACAAAACCGAAAAAAAGGCCCCCAGTTTTTTTGTTGCTGTAGATTATAGTAGATGCTACAGTACGTTGCTGTGTCACCAGACTGCTTCTTCAGTTATCACCTTGTCAGAGCCAGACATGCAAAGATTTGCTTTTTGCTGGCAGCAGTGGATAGTTCTAGCACAGGCTGGCGTAACTGACGCCTCAATGTCTCATTGAGTAGGGTGAGGCCCAGCTGATGGATGGAGACATTACCTAAAGCACAGCATTGATTGGCTGCTGCGCAGACTCCCCCAAACACTAATGAACGTAGAAAACATTCCTAAATTCTGCCACATAAAATGCACTTCACCCTACGCTGTGTTCTGCAGCTCTACAGACTGTGCACACTGCATGCTGTAATGAAATGAAAGAGGTGCCAGGATGGGACTGTCCCACAGTGGTAGTGCTAGCCAGTTCAATGCTGCTGTTGCATCTCCACTGGTTTTAGTCCGATTGAACAATGGCCTAACCCTAAGTACTAATCTATGCGCATGCATTTCCTTGAATCCCTACTGCGTTCAGCTTGAGAATTAATCTTTTATGCAGGACTTTGTCAAAAGCTTTCTGGAAATCTGAATAAACCATGTCATCCGGCCCAGGGGACTTGTTTATTTTAAGAGCTCCTAGTCCATTTAACACTTCTGCCTCAGTTATGCTAAAGTTATTTAAAACTGGATAGGAACTGGATGACATGTGGAGCATGTTGCCCATATCCTCCTTTGTAAAAACTTGTGAAAAGTAATCATTTAATATATTTGCTATCTTTTTCTCTTTGTCTAAGATTTTGCCATTTGTATCTCTTAGTTTGTTTGTTTGTTTGTTGGTTTGTTTGTTTAAGTACCGTATGGTCTTTATTGTGGTTAAGAAACATTACAAATATATATTAAAACAAACACAAGATTAATTCAGAAAGTGAAACAGTACTTTGTTACTTTAAACCCACTGACAGTGAAACTTTAGCTGCTGCATACCTTTGCTTTAAGAACAGCTATTCTGATTTATGCAGACAGTTTTTGTAAATGGGTCTACATTTGGCAGCTATGAATACTGGATTGTGTAAACTGTTTGTGGGAATTTCAAAAGTATACATCTTAATTAAAGTGATCTATAGAGCAAACCTCAGGATTCAGATATCCTAAAAAGGAGGCTGTTAATAATACAGTCACTGCTACTGTTAATGTGCATGCCCCTGCTCAGACTGTGATGAGTGAAAAGCATTCTGAATCAGGGGCTTGTATAACTGCAGAGACACAGAACCCATGCATTCTGAATCAGGGGCTTATATAACTGCAGAGACACAGAACCCAAGCATTCTGAATCAGGGGCTTGTATAACTGCAGAGACACAGAACCCAAGCATTCTGAATCAGGGGCTTGTATAACTGCAGAGACACAGAACCCAAGCATTCTGAATCAGGGGCTTGTATAACTGCAGAGACACAGAACCTAAGCATTCTGAATCAGGGGCTTGTATAACTGCAGAGACACAGAACCCAAGCATTCTGAATCAGGGGCTTGTATAACTTCAGAGACACAGAACCCAAGCATTCTGAATCAGAGGCTTGTATAACTGCAGAGACACAGAACCCAAGCATTCTGAATCAGGGGCTTGTATAACTGCAGAGACACAGAACCCAAGCATTCTGAATCAGGGGCTTGTATAACTGCAGAGACACAGAACCCAAGCATTCTGAATCAGGGGCTTGTATAACTGCAGAGACACAGAACCCAAGCATTCTGAATCAGAGGCTTGTATAACTGCAGAGACACAGAACCCAAGCATTCTGAATCAGGGGCTTGTATAACTGCAGAGACACAGAACCCAAGCATTCTGAATCAGGGGCTTGTATAACTGCAGAGACACAGAACCCAAGCATTCTGAATCAGGGGCTTGTATAACTGCAGAGACACAGAACCCAAGCATTCTGAATCAGGGGCTTGTATAACTGCAGAGACACAGAACCCAAGCATTCTGAATCAGGGGCTTGTATAACTGCAGAGACACAGAACCCAAGCATTCTGAATCAGGGGCTTGTATAACTGCAGAGACACAGAACCCAAGCATTCTGAATCAGGGGCTTGTATAACTGCAGAGACACAGAACCCAAGCATTCTGAATCAGGGGCTTGTATAACTGCAGAGACACAGAACCCAAGCATTCTGAATCAGGGGCTTGTATAACTGCAGAGACACAGAACCCAAGCATTCTGAATCAGGGGCTTGTATAACTGCAGAGACACAGAACCCAAGCATTCTGAATCAGGGGCTTGTATAACTGCAGAGACACAGAACCCAAGCATTCTGAATCAGGGGCTTGTATAACTGCAGAGACACAGAACCCAAGCATTCTGAATCAGGGGCTTGTATAACTGCAGAGACACAGAACCCAAGCATTCTGAATCAGGGGCTTGTATAACTGCAGAGACACAGAACCCAAGCATTCTGAATCAGGGGCTTGTATAACTGCAGAGACACAGAACCCAAGCATTCTGAATCAGAGGCTTGTATAACTGCAGAGACACAGAACCCAAGCATTCTGAATCAGGGGCTTGTATAACTGCAGAGACACAGAACCCAAGCATTCTGAATCAGGGGCTTGTATAACTGCAGAGACACAGAACCCAAGCATTCTGAATCAGGGGCTTGTATAACTGCAGAGACACAGAACCCAAGCATTCTGAATCAGGGGCTTGTATAACTGCAGAGACACAGAACCCAAGCATTCTGAATCAGGGGCTTGTATAACTGCAGAGACACAGAACCCAAGCATTCTGAATCAGGGGCTTGTATAACTGCAGAGACACAGAACCCAAGCATTCTGAATCAGGGGCTTGTATAACTGCAGAGACACAGAACCCAAGCATTCTGAATCAGGGGCTTGTATAACTGCAGAGACACAGAACCCAAGCATTCTGAATCAGGGGCTTGTATAACTGCAGAGACACAGAACCCAAGCATTCTGAATCAGGGGCTTGTATAACTGCAGAGACACAGAACCCAAGCATTCTGAATCAGGGGCTTGTATAACTGCAGAGACACAGAACCCAAGCATTCTGAATCAGGGGCTTGTATAACTGCAGAGACACAGAACCCAAGCATTCTGAATCAGGGGCTTGTATAACTGCAGAGACACAGAACCCAAGCATTCTGAATCAGGGGCTTGTATAACTGCAGAGACACAGAACCCAAGCATTCTGAATCAGGGGCTTGTATAACTGCAGAGACACAGAACCCAAGCATTCTGAATCAGGGGCTTGTATAACTGCAGAGACACAGAACCCAAGCATTCTGAATCAGGGGCTTGTATAACTGCAGAGACACAGAACCCAAGCATTCTGAATCAGGGGCTTGTATAACTGCAGAGACACAGAACCCAAGCATTCTGAATCAGGGGCTTGTATAACTGCAGAGACACAGAACCCAAGCATTCTGAATCAGAGGCTTGTATAACTGCAGAGACACAGAACCCAAGCATTCTGAATCAGGGGCTTGTATAACTGCAGAGACACAGAACCCAAGCATTCTGAATCAGGGGCTTGTATAACTGCAGAGACACAGAACCCAAGCATTCTGAATCAGGGGCTTGTATAACTGCAGAGACACAGAACCCAAGCATTCTGAATCAGGGGCTTGTATAACTGCAGAGACACAGAACCCAAGCATTCTGAATCAGGGGCTTGTATAACTGCAGAGACACAGAACCCAAGCATTCTGAATCAGGGGCTTGTATAACTGCAGAGACACAGAACCCAAGCATTCTGAATCAGGGGCTTGTATAACTGCAGAGACACAGAACCCAAGCATTCTGAATCAGGGGCTTGTATAACTGCAGAGACACAGAACCCAAGCATTCTGAATCAGGGGCTTGTATAACTGCAGAGACACAGAACCCATGCATTCTGAATCAGGGGCTTGTATAACTGCAGAGACACAGAACACAAGCATTCTGAATCAGGGGCTTGTATAACTGCAGAGACACAGAACCCAAGCATTCTGAATCAGGGGCTTGTATAACTGCAGAGACACAGAACCCAACCATTCTGAATCAGGGGCTTGTATAACTGCAGAGACACAGAACCCAGGCATTGTTTTACCAAGACAAGTTTTGCTAAAACTGTACCAGAGTGTTTCACTTCCCTGTGTTTAGATTTGTCTCAGTTTCATAGTGTTTCATCTCCCTGTGTTTAGATCTGTCTCAGTTTCATAGTGTTTGACCTCCCTGTGTTTAGATCTGTCTCAGTTTCATAGTGTTTCACCTCCCTGTGTTTAGATCTGTCTCAGTTTCATAGTGTTTCATCTCCCTGTGTTTAGATCTGTCTCAGTTTCATAGTGTTTCATCTCCCTGTGTTTAGATCTGTCTCAGTTTCATAGTGTTTCACCTCCCTGTGTTTAGATCTGTCTCAGTTTCATAGTGTTTCACCTCCCTGTGTTTAGATCTGTCTCAGTTTCATAGTGTTTCACCTCCCTGTGTTTAGATCTGTCTCAGTTTCATAGTGTTTCATCTCCCTGTGTTTAGATCTGTCTCAGTTTCATAGTGTTTCATCTCCCTGTGTTTAGATCTGTCTCAGTTTCATAGTGTTTCACCTCCCTGTGTTTAGATCTGTCTCAGTTTCAAAGTGTTTCATCTCCCTGTGTTTAGATCTGTCTCAGTTTCATAGTGTTTCACCTCCCTGTGTTTAGATCTGTCTCAGTTTCATAGTGTTTCATCTCCCTGTGTTTAGATCTGTCTCAGTTTCATAGTGTTTCACCTCCCTGTGTTTAGATCTGTCTCAGTTTCAAAGTGTTTCATCTCCCTGTGTTTAGATCTGTCTCAGTTTCATAGTGTTTCACCTCCCTGTGTTTAGATCTGTCTCAGTTTCATAGTGTTTCATCTCCCTGTGTTTAGATCTGTCTCAGTTTCATAGTGTTTAACCTCCCAGTGTTTAGATCTGTCTCAGTTTCATAGTGTTTCATCTCCCTGTGTTTAGATCTGTCTCAGTTTCATAGTGTTTCACTTCCCTGTGTTTAGTCTTGTTTCTGCTTCCTTGTTATTGTGCTCAAGTTGGTCAGACTTTGGCAGAAAATGACTGGGCTAAACCCTTTTATTAAACTATATTACATTCCCTTGAATCTCTCTGTGGTGTCGGGCTGGTTTTGGGTATTACATGTTGGGTTCTGGTTGTCACATACTCCTCCTGGAGTTCTGCAAACAAGATGCCCACATGCTGGCCGATCTCAGCAGGGCTGCAGTGTGTAGACTCGCTTCAAGACACGTCTGTATCTGCTGTGACAGAGTAACCCGCAGACCTTTGAAGTCATTGCCAAGTATGCACAGTTTGCATAACATGGAGCTACCCGACCAAACGAACAAGGGCTGGCAATCCTGGTTTCTAATATGCAGGCATGGCAAACTACAATATATAGATTCTATTCACCTATTTTGTTGAAATCATTGACGTCAGATTTATATTAAGTTATAATTAGGGCGAGCTGTATATATTGTGCTGTGCTATTGCAGCAGTAAAAATGTCTGCAGTATATTTTTATAATACCTCAGGTAATTTATTTTCATATCATTTCACGTCCAATAATAAAAAATAAAAAAACTCAAACAACTGGCAGGCCCGCGGAGGAACTTGGCACTGCATGAGATAACGAGGCAGGGAAGGGAAAATGTTGCTTCAAACTCATATTTTGGAACATGTACATGCTTTTTGGATTTCCTGAAGGAGATATTACTGGTTTCTGGCTGAGCCTCTCAAACCACTTGTAGGCCACACAGAAGGTACAGAGCAAGCACATGGCAGGCCCTTGTAGCATCCTTGTCAGTGCCTGTGGAACCGAAGCATTCCCCTACAACACCGTGAGCAAAGGCTTGTCATTGTGCAGGACAATGAAGCTCCTTCACAGCGGTGCAGAGGAATAGCTGGGCTAAACTGGAGTTCAAAGCAGCAGAGATGCTTTAAGAGAGTCCAAACCCAAGCTGAACAGGTGAAGACGGAAGAAGTAAAGGCCAATCCCTCATGAAAGCTGACCTCTTAGGATGACATTGCCTGGGGCTTTGTTTGAATTGTCAATCTACAAGATAACATGTTTCTATGGTTTTATTCTATTACTGCGTGCTTCCTCGTCAGCCTCCGCCTGCTTTTGGTGTTGTCTGCCCCCATGGCCCCATGCCCACGGCTTCCCTACAGTCAGCCTCTCCACTTATGTCCCAGATAGTTTGGTGGGGGGGGGGGGTTACTGTACCTCAAAAGGCAAGGCCAAAGAATGTAGTGTGAAAATATGTATAATGAAGTACAGCTGTCTGGTCTACCTTTAATACATAATCTATCACATGCATTTCCTGACTGAAGTGAGAAGTACACTTATTGCCCTGTATCATTCCTGGTTTTTAACAAACACCTAATCAGTACCTATATCCAGGATCGAGTGCCAGCGTTTCACAGTCAGCAGGTTGTCATTGCAGGACACGCTGTCTTTCTCTGACTGCCGTATTCATCCAGTTGCACACGTGATAATTAAACTCATGTCTTGGCTGTTGTGTTTAAGCTACGGTACTTAATCAGGATTACATCACCCACAGGCATTGGGAATTGTTTAAATACAATGAAGTCTGTTGAGCTTTGCTACAGGTGCCAGTAATTGAATAGCTTTGGGGGGCAGTGGTTTCCAGCTCTCAATAATTCAGTTAATTGCTGATAAATAATACTGTAAAGTGGACTGTATAACTAAAACAAGCTCAGCTCTGTAATTACCGGCAAATGAAGTCCCTGAAGGGTTTTGGAGCCGACAGAGATCCATTTTCTCACTGAACGTAACCAACAACACAATTAACCCTGCAGCTTTAAGAAAGACAGACAAGAGGATTACCTTCACATTACTTTATAACCTTTAATTGGCCTTATTTAAAACTTAAAACCCCTCTAGTGACTAGTTTACGACTGTATTTGTGCATGATTTTGTTGCAGATTTCCAGTGCTTTTCACATGGTGAAACTCTAAATTTACCATAGTGTGCCCTGGTTTTACATGTTTATTAATCTGCTTTACCATACCTCGCTATTCTTTATAATGCTTGCTTATGCTTTACCATACCTCTCTATTCTTTACAGTGCTTGCCTATGCTTTACCATACCTCGCTATTCTTTACAATGCTTGCCTATGCTTTACCATACCTCGCTATTCTTTACAATGCTTACCTATGCTTTACCATACCTCGCCATTCTTTACAATGCTTACCTATGCTTTACCATACCTCGCTATTCTTTACAATGCTTACCTATGTTTTACCATACCTCGCTATTCTTTACAATGCTTACCTATGCTTTACCATACCTCGCTATTCTTTACAATGCTTACCTATGCTTTACCATGCTTTCACTGTGCTTTGTTACACTTTGTTATAATTTGACAAGGCAAGCATTTATACAGTAGAGCCCCATACATGGATTCATCATGACATTGCCCCTATTTAACGATATTACCTGGACTTTCCAGTTCCACTTATTAAGTTGAAAACACCTTTACATATCCCAGCCTATGAGGACATGCAGAATGGAAATAAATGTGTTTCAAAGAGTACAAGGAAAATATGAATCAGGTGTAATTATAGAAAGGGTCAGCTTACAAAATGAAATACAGTAAGTCCTGCCTTTTCACTGGAGGACAGCATCACACACTGTTGTGTGGTTTAAAAGCTAAGCCTTACAGGCATACAGTATACTGCTGTTCATGCAGGTGTTTCTAGTCTTGCTTACATTACACCAGATTTACTATTCCATCACACACAGGATAACATGCGGTACAGTGCTTCCACTACTGAGAAACACAGGTGCATTCTGTAAGCCAGGGCTGTTCAAAGTTCCCCTGGTCTTTGTTCCAACCCTGTTCTAAATTGTTTAACCAAACCAATTAAAAGTTAATTATGTCATTTTTACCTGTTAAACCTGGAGTGGAATGGACACCCCTGCTCTAAGCCTATTAAACAAATAGATGACCTTTAATTGCCTAGTCTAGACTTGACAGACATCGAAGATGATGATGCAAAGTTGAGCTGTATGAGGAATTCTCCAGCAAGTTACCAGTGAGAGCATCCTGGGGAGGAAAGTCCTTTTGACTGGTCAGTCCACTAAACAGATGGCCTGCCCGTTTAGAACCTGCCTGTCTGAAATGGTTGATAAAAATTGGACTCATTGGGCTTGGCCATGCCTGCTGGTGTGTAGCAGAGGCCACCACGTGTTTGTCAACTGTGTGTGCAATCAGTGTGATTGACAGACTGTGTATGCATGCCGAAACCAGTGTGATTGATAGACTGTGCATGCATGCTGAAACCAGTGTGATTGATAGACTGCGTGTACATGCTGAAACCAATGTGATTGATAGACTGTGTGTGCATGCTGCAATCAATGTGGTTGATAGACTGTGTATGCATGCTGAAACCAGTGTGATTGATAGACTGCGTGTACATGCTGAAACCAGTGTGATTGATAGACTGCGTGTGCATGCTGAAACCAGTGTGATTGATAGACTGTGTATGCATGCTGAAACCAGTGTGATTGATAGACTGTGTGTGCATGCTGAAACCAGTGTGATTGACAGACTGCGTGTGCATGCTGAAACCAGTGTGATTGATAGACTGCGTGTACATGCTGAAACCAGTGTGATTGATAGACTGCGTGTACATGCTGAAACCAGTGTGATTGATAGACTGTGTGTGCATGCTGAAACCAGTGTGATTGATAGACTGTGTATGCATGCTGAAATCAGTGTGATTGATAGAGACTGCAGTGTGATTGATAGACTGTGTGCATGCTGAAACCAGTGTGATTGATAGACTGCGTGTGCATGCTGAAACCAGTGTGATTGATAGACTGTGTATGCATGCTGAAATCAGTGTGATTGATAGACTGTGTGTGCATGCTGAAACCAGTGTGATTGATAGACTGCGTGTGCATGCTGAAACCAGTGTGATTGACAGACTGCATGTGCATGCTGAAACCAGTGTGATTGATAGACTGTGTATGCATGCTGAAACCAGTGTGATTGATAGACTGTGTATGCATGCTGAAACCAGTGTGATTGATAGACTGCATGTGTATGCTGAAATCAGTGTGATTGATAGACTGCGTGTGCATGCTGAAATCAGTGTGATTGATAGACTGTGTATGCATGCTGAAACCAGTGTGATTGATAGACTGTGTATGCATGCTGAAACCAGTGTGATTGATAGACTGTGTATGCATGCTGAAACCAGTGTGATTGATAGACTGTGTATGCATGCTGAAATCAGTGTGATTGATAGACTGTGTATGCATGCTGAAATCAGTGTGATTGATAGACTGCATGTGTATGCTGAAATCAGTGTGATTGATAGACTGTGTATGCATGCTGAAACCAGTGTGATTGATAGACTGTGTATGCATGCTGAAACCAGTGTGATTGATAGACTGTGTATGCATGCTGAAACCAGTGTGATTGATAGACTGTCTATGCATGCTGAAACCAGTGTGATTGATAGACTGTGTATGCATGCTGAAATCAGTGTGATTGATAGACTGCATGTGTATGCTGAAATCAGTGTGATTGATAGACTGTGTATGCATGCTGAAACCAGTGTGATTGATAGACTGTGTATGCATGCTGAAACCAGTGTGATTGATAGACTGTCTATGCATGCTGAAACCAGTGTGATTGATAGACTGTGTATGCATGCTGAAACCAGTGTGATTGATAGACTGTGTATGCATGCTGAAACCAGTGTGATTGATAGACTGTGTATGCATGCTGAAATCAGTGTGATTGATAGACTGTGTATGCATGCTGAAATCAGTGTGATTGATAGACTGCATGTGTATGCTGAAATCAGTGTGATTGATAGACTGTGTATGCATGCTGAAATCAGTGTGATTGATAGACTGCGTGTGCATGCTGAAATCAGTGTGATTGATAGACTGTGTGTGCATGCTGAAACCAGTGTGATTGATAGACTGTGTATGCATGCTGAAATCAGTGTGATTGATAGACTGCATGTGTATGCTGAAATCAGTGTGATTGATAGACTGTGTATGCATGCTGAAATCAGTGTGATTGGTAGACTGTGTATGCAACAATACCTAAGGAGCAAAAATAAGGTTTCTATTGCAAATGAGAAACAGTGAGTGTATCTTGAAACACAAAGCCTCTTTAAAAAGACATGAGAAAAAATGTAATGAAGAGCATACAATATTAAAAACGGCTGTCTTTAAATAAATACACATTTTAGATCCCAAGTAAATGTTTCCCCTAAATGTTTCCTTTTTCCAGTGACTGTAACATCTGACTGTAAACTAACACTGTCAGAGATCATAGCTGCTCCAAGCAATCCCGTCCCATCTGTCTGGCTCAAAACTTGCTGAAGATTCTTGGCACTCGCTGTGCTGTGCCAGACCCAGCTCTCCTTGTTTTTTCTACACAGCTGAAGATGCTGAGCTGGTGTGGATGCACATGTGGGGTGCAGTGGGTTGGGCAGAAAATTCAGAGGAACGAGACGGGGAAGGAAACAACTCAAATGAAAATCACTTTCCGTCATCCTCAGTTCAGCTCTATAATGCGGAGGGGAGCTGCAGCAGCTGAAGTGGCACTATGTGAGACTTCCTGAATCAGAAGTAAAAGCTACTCAAGCCAGTCCTCCTTCTGTATCACTATATATTCAGAGAGCACTAGGAAGGCAGCCTGCTGTTCTTGGTCCTGGTAGATATGAACACCCCCAGCTTGGACACATTTATGTTTTCAGATGTTGCCCACCCCTAACTTTACACCTAACTTTATTATTTTTAACTTGTGCCTTTGAAGTTCAAAGTCATAACAGAATGTTCCAAAAGCAACGAATAATATTAGCTCATGCTATATTATTGTGTATCATTTCTTTCAATTCTGAAATATAAATGTACACACACACAGTAGATGGAAGTGCATACTCCAGGATCGTGATATCCGTGCATTAATTCGAAGTGCAAGGCAAAATAGACGAGCAACTGCAGATCAATTGACTGCAAATTTCAACCTGGGGAGCTAGCAGCCAATTTAATCAGAAACAGTCTGTCTACAACTCCACAGAGCGGGATACCATAGTCGGGTCGCAGTGCACAAACCGCTCATCACACCTGGCAATGCACGTTTGTGAGTCCCGTGGTGCAAAGAGCACAAGCAATGGACTACCGAGCAGTGGAGAAATGTGATATTGTCAGATGAATCATCCTTCACCATGTTCTCGACAAATGGACGAGTGCATGTGTGGTTCCAACCTAAAGAGCTCTACAGCCCTGACTGCTTGCTTACAACAGTGAAGGGTTCTGGTGGTTCTGTAATGTTGCAGGGTGCATTTTCTTGGCATGGTTTGGGTGCACTCATTCCCTTAGAAGGAAAGGTCATGCTAATCACTATTTAATGGTACTGAGTGATCATTTTCACCCCCTGTTGTAGCACTTCTTTCCTGCCGGGGGGGTGTCTTCCAGGATGAAAATGCCCCCATTCACAGAGCATGTGTGGACACCCAATGGTTTAATGAGCATAATACTGATGTTATCCATATGTCATGGTCTTCTCAGTCACCAGGTCTGAACCCAAACGAGCATTTATGGGATATTCTGGAACAACGCCTGAGGCAGCGTTTTCCACCTCCATCAACCAGGCATGAGTTGATTGACTTTCTCGTGGAAGAATGGTGCCGCATCCCTCCTGCAGAATTAGACATGTTGCAGTTTCTATTGAGATGCATTGTGCTTTATGCCAGTTCTGTTGTCAATTCAACGATGGTCTCCTTTCTATTCCTTAAGGATATTATCTTCAAGTATTACTCATCCTTGTTAGACAGCTTTTGGGGTCTTCCAGTCCTGGGTTTGTCAATTACAGATGATGCTTTTCTGTTACTTCTTGATTATGCTTCGGATACCACACCTTGAAAATCGAGTGATGTGAGCGATTTCACTCAGTGTTTTTTCTTTTTTATACAAGTCAAGGTTGTTATAATGGTAGAAGGCTTTGAGTAAATTGTTGATGCTCATAATGGATCAGAGTAGAAAAATGCAACACTACTATATATATATATATATATATATATATATATATATATATATATATATATATATATAGTGGAAGTGTGTGGTTGAGGTACTTGAACCGAAGGGTCAGATCAAGTTAGTAACCTTTTTTGAAAACGTCGATGTACTACACTGTGATATATATATATATATATATATATATATATATATATATATATATATATATATATATATATATTATATATACTGACCATGACCGATTGCATTGTGTCCCACGTATTCTTAAAATGCTTACTGTACTTATTTTCTATGAGGCTGTAAATGTTAGTCACTGCATTATATAAAGGATAATATAATGCTTTTATATGAATATATACCGGAGAAGTTCTAATACTAATAATCAACCATGAGTATACAGATGGTATTATAGCCACACTGTCACAAAATGAAATCCCCCTATATTCCCAAAGTCTGAAATAACAAGTCATGGAGAACAACAGCAGATTACAGAGAAAGCCTGGGTCCTTCTGACACCTATATACAGACTGCTCTTAAAGGAAAATGCACGTGTTTCTCACGTTCTGATTGCTGATCGTGATCTTTAACAAGCCTGCCATGCTTGTAGGTCCACACTGTGATGCTCAAGATAAAGCCACCCAGGCATCTTGGAGAGCTGCCAACCTAAATGATTAGATAACCACATAAACGAAAGTGAGCATGAAACTCATTACTCTTTCTTTTTTTGATTTAAGAACGTTACCATGTGGTAAGGATGGAAATGATCGCTGTTCCTATTTTGAGACAGCAGCCTATTCCAGATAACAAGTGGTGTTACTAATGACTGGAAAAGAACAAGCTGGGTCAATAGGCCTTCCTGGAAGCAGCCCTGTTCTCACATATCTGTTCTCATAGACTCAGAGTTATTGCTAGACTGGCTGAAGAATCGGATATGAAATGCCATATGAAAAAGATTTCTCCCTTGGGAATGCCTGCAGAGAAGCTGATTAATCTACTCAATGAAAATGTTCTGTGTGGAAACCAGTCCTGTTCAATGTGTGCCAAGCTTGCTTGTGTTTCATCTTTAAGCAAAAGGTGCAGATAAATTATTACTGTTAGTTTGAAAACATTCTGTACATTCATATTTAAAAAAAAAAATGTGTATAGAGATATATACTTTACAGTTTGTTATTTCAAATGTATAATGCATACTACATTGTATTTACTCTCATGAATGATTTTTGATGCTGATTATTCCTGCTTCTAATCTAATGAAGATTAGTCCTGCTTCTTTTACTCAGGAAGATTAGACCTGCTTCTTTTACTCATGAAGATTAGTCCTGCTTCTTTTACTCATGAAGATTAGACCTGCTTCTTTTACTCATGAAGATTAGTCCTGCTTCTTTTACTCATGAAGATTAGACCTGCTTCTTTTACTCATGAAGATTATTCCTGCTTCTTTTACTCATGAAGATTAGTCCTGCTTCTTTTACTCATGAAGATTAGTCCTGCTTCTTTTACTCATGAAGATTAGACCTGCTTCTTTTACTCATGAAGATTAGTCCTGCTTCTTTTACTCATGAAGATTAGACCTGCTTCTTTTACTCATGAAGATTAGTCCTGCTTCTTTTACTCATGAAGATTAGACCTGCTTCTTTTACTCATGAAGATTATACCTGCTTCTTTTATTCATGAAGATTTGTCCTGCTTCTTTTACAGTATATTTTTTGTGGCCCATTTTTCTCTGCCACTGGCATGACCCCAGGAGCAGTTCCTGTGTGTTTCACACATAGCAGGACCCATCTATTACTCACTGTCATCAGAAACACTTCATATAGGTGAACCAGCCCTTAAGATTAGTCCTGCTTATTTTACTCATGAAGATTAGACCTGCTTCTTTTACTCATGAAAATTAGACCTGTTTCTTTTACTCATGAAGATTAGACCTGCTTCTTTTACTCATGAAGATTAGTCCTGCTTCTTTTACTCATGAAGATTAGTCCTGCTTCTTTTACTCATGAAGATTAGACTTGCTTATTTTACTCATGAATATTAGACCTGCTTCTTTTACTCATGAAGATTAGACCTGCTTCTTTTACTCATGAAGATTAGTCCTGCTTCTTTTACTCATGAAGATTAGACCTGCTTCTTTTACTCATGAAGATTAGTCCTGCTTCTTTTACTCATGAAGATTAGACCTGCTTCTTTTACTCATGAAGATTAGACCTGCTTCTTTTACTCATGAAGATTAGTCCTGCTTATTTTACTCATGAAGATTAGACCTGTTTCTTTTATTCATGAAGATTAGACCTGCTTCTTTTACTCATGAAGATCAGTCCTGCTTCTTTTATTCATGAAGACTAGTCCTGCTTCTTTTACAGTATATTTTTTGTGGCCCATTTTTCTCTGCCACTGGCATGACCCCAGGAGCAGTTCCTGTGTGTTTCACAAATAGCACGACCCAACTATTACTCACTGTCATCAGAAACATTTCATCTAGGTGAACCAGCCCTTAAGATTAGTCCTGCTTCTTTTACTCATGAAGATTAGACCTGCTTATTTTACTCATGAAGATTATTCCTGCTTCTTTTACTCATGAAGATTATTCCTGCTTCTTTTACTCATGAAGATTAGTCCTGCTTCTTTTACTCATGAAGATTAGACCTGCTTCTTTTACTCATGAAGATTAGACCTGCTTCTTTTACTCATGAAGATTATACCTGCTTCTTTTATTCATGAAGATTTGTCCTGCTTCTTTTACAGTATATTTTTTGTGGCCCATTTTTCTCTGCCACTGGCATGACCCCAGGAGCAGTTCCTGTGTGTTTCACACATAGCAGGACCCATCTATTACTCACTGTCATCAGAAACACTTCATCTAGGTGAACCAGCCCTTAAGATTAGTCCTGCTTATTTTACTCATGAAGATTAGACCTGCTTCTTTTACTCATGAAAATTAGACCTGTTTCTTTTACTCATGAAGATTAGACCTGCTTCTTTTACTCGTGAAGATTAGTCCTGCTTCTTTTACTCATGAAGATTAGACCTGCTTCTTTTACTCATGAAGATTAGACCTGCTTCTTTTACTCATGAAGATTAGTCCTGCTTCTTTTACTCATGAAGATTAGACCTGCTTCTTTTACTCATGAAGATTAGACCTGCTTCTTTTACTCATGAAGATTAGACCTGCTTCTTTTACTCATGAAGATTAGACCTGCTTCTTTTACTCATGAAGATTAGACCTGCTTCTTTTACTCATGAAGATTAGACCTGCTTCTTTTACTCATGAAGATTAGTCCTGCTTCTTTTACTCATGAAGATTAGTCCTGCTTCTTTTACTCATGAAGATTAGACCTGCTTATTTTACTCATGAAGATTAGTCCTGCTTCTTTTACTCATGAAGATTAGACCTGCTTCTTTTACTCATGAAGATTAGACCTGCTTCTTTTACTCATGAAGATCAGTCCTGCTTCTTTTATTCATGAAGACTAGTCCTGCTTCTTTTACAGTATACTTTTTGTGGCCCATTTTTCTCTGCCACTGGCATGACCCCAGGAGCAGTTCCTGTGTGTTTCACACATAGCAGGACCCATCTATTACTCACTGTCATCAGAAACACTTCATCTAGGTGAACCAGCCCTTAAGATTAGTCCTGCTTATTTTACTCATGAAGATTAGACCTGCTTCTTTTACTCATGAAGATTAGTCCTGCTTCTTTTACTCATGAAGATTAGACCTGCTTCTTTTACTCATGAAGATTAGCAAGCAGGAAATAAAAATGTACATTATAAATATCATATGGGAGATATTGAAATTGGAGAAGGAATCTATGAAAAAGACCTAGGAGTTTTTGTTGACTCAGAAATGTCTTCATCTAGGCAATGTGGGGAAGCTATAAAAAAGGCTAACAAGATGCTCGGATACATTGTGAAAAGTGTTGAATTTAAATCAAGGGAAGTAATGTTAAAACTGTACAATGCACTTGTAAGACCTCATCTTGAATATTGTGTTCAGTTCTGGTCACCTCGCTATAAAAAAGATATTGCTGCTCTAGAAAGAGTGCAAAGAAGAGCGACCAGAATTATTCCGGGCTTAAAAGGCATGTCATATGCAGACAGGCTAAAAGAATTGAATCTGTTCAGTCTTGAACAAAGAAGACTACGTGGCGACCTAATTCAAGCATTCAAAATTCTAAAAGGTATTGACAGTGTCGACGCAAGGGACTTTTTCAGCCTGAAAAAAGAAACAAGGACCAGGGGTCACAAATGGAGTTCAGAAAAAGGGGCATTCAGAACAGAAAATAGGAGACACTTTTTTACACAGAGAATTGTGAGGGTCTGGAATCAACTCCCCAGTAATGTTGTTGAAGCTGACACCCTGGGATCCTTCAAGAAGCTGCTTGATGAGATTTTGGGATCAATAAGCTACTAACAACCAAACGAGCAAGATGGGCCGAATGGCCTCCTCTCGTTTGTAAACTTTCTTATGTTCTTATGTTCTTACACCTGCTTCTTTTACTCATGAAGATTAGACCTGCTTCTTTTACTCATGAAGATTAGTCCTGTTTCTTTTACTCATGAAGATTAGTCCTGCTTCTTTTACTCATGAAGATTAGACCTGCTTCTTTTACTCATGAAGATTAGTCCTGCTTCTTTTACTCATGAAGATTAGACCTGCTTCTTTTACAGTATATTTTTTGTGGCCCATTTTTCTCTGCCACTGGCATGACCCCAGGAGCAGTTCCTGTGTGTTTCACACATAGCAGGACCCATCTATTACTCACTGTCATCAGAAACACTTCATCTAGGTGAACCAGCCCTTAACACAAACACCTCCTCTGAAGAAAAAACAAATAAACAAACTAAACATCTTATTGCTTATTAACTGTAATTGCCTTAACATGTGCATTTTAATACAAGCAGTTCATTTACACAGAACCTGCTAAAGGAACTAAATTAGCGACCAACAGAATTAAGGGGACCCCAGTGTGTTGAATAAACAGGAGTTTGCAGTCCTGAGCATTTACCAACACTGCTTTTACAAACACTTCCCTTCTCTCTAAACTACAGAAGTGAGTGTTTCCCAACTCCTGAGATGAGCCGCTGCTGAACCCGAGCTCCAGGCATGGCTTACCCAGTGTGGCGCTTCAGTCTGCTACTGATGCCTGTGCATGCTTGTTGATTGAATGCAGAGGCACTTCTGTTAATTATGCTGTCTTCCCTTTACTCAATTTAAAAATGTGGTCACTTTGCAGTCTTGACAGAAGGAGATTGACTGTGGCAGATTCCCCACCACATTAAATCTGTATGGGTCTCAGTCTGGGTGCAGAGGGCAGACTGGGAGGTGCTAAGTACCTACCATCCCTCCGGAGAGAATGCCAAACTCAGCTCAAATTCATCTCCAAAAGCAAAGCCGCTTACCGCACAGCATCAATCTACCAGCACATGACAAACTCACTTTCAGCAAGATGTATGTGAGGGGCCACTAAACCTAGTTAATCAAGCCATTACAAACACAGCTGCACTGGCCTGTTTGAGTCGCTGGGAAAAAAAAAAGCAGAAAACCGAACCCTTTAGTTGCCTTTTGTTTAAGGCAGAGTGGATTCAAATCTAACTACCTCAAGGCTAGAATGCTACACACACACATACACACACATACACACACAAATACACGCGCGCACACACACACACACACATATATACACACACATACACACACAAACACACACACACACACACATGCAGCACATTGGGTATTAGGCATTTCATGTATATGTGTCTGCAGTCTGCAGTGCATTGGACATTCATTTTGCTCTCTGTCCCGACATACATAAAGGAAATATGATTTCAGCATTACATTTTATTTGGAACTGAAATGTAACTGCAGTTACCGACCGTCTACTGTCCAATGTATTGTCATTATTTCCTCCTTGGATCACCGTGTGTCTGTGTTATAGCTATATCACCATTTTAAACTTGTATTGCAATGGTAAGAAAACAGCACTACACTGTAACATTCCATTGCTTCAAAGGCTGTGCTGGTTTTTTAGCAATAAGTGCATTTCTACTCATTCACGGTGCTTTTGGTGTTGCACTACAACAACAATCCCTGCAGTTGAAACGGCAACACCTTTAGGAGGCAGAGGCAGAGGAAGAGATGAAGGCGGAGGCAGAGACAGGGGCAGAGACAGAGGGAAGAGGAAGAGATGGAGGCAGAGGCAGATACAGAGGAAGAGATGGAGGCAGAGACAGGGGAAGAGATGGAGGCAGAGGCAGAGACAGAGGAAGAGATGGAGGCGGAGGCACAGACAGAGGCAGAGATAGAGGCAGAGGCAGACAGAGGCAGAGGCAGAGGAAGAGACGAAGGTGGAGGCAGAGACAGAGGAAGAGATGGAGGCAGAGGAAGAGACAGGGGCAGAGGCAGAGACAGGGGCAGAGGAAGAGGAAGAGATGGAGGCAGAAGCAGATACAGAGGAAGAGATGGAGGCGGAGGCAGAGACAGGGGCAGAGTCAGAGACAGGGGCAGAGGCAGAGGCAGAGACAGGGGCAGAGGCAGAGGAAGAGACAGGGGCAGAGGCAGAGACAGAGGAAGAGACGAAGGCGGAGGCAGAGACAGAAGAAGAGGCAGAGACAGGGGCAGAGGCAGAGACAGAGAAAGAGATGGAGGCAGAGACAGAGACAGGGGCAGAGGCAGAGGAAGAGGAAGAGACGAAGGCGGAGGCAGAGACAGGGGCAGAGGCAGAGACAGGGGCAGAGGAAGAGGAAGAGATGGAGGCAGAGGCAGAGACAGAGGAAGAGATGGAGGCAGAGGCAGAGATGGGCAGAGGAAGAGATGGAGGCAGAGGAAGAGACGGAGGCAGAGGCGGAGGCAGAGGCGGAGGAAGAGATGGAGGCAGATGCAGAGACAGGGGCAGAGGCAGAGATGGAGGCAGATGCAGAGACAGGGGCAGAGGCAGAGACAGGGGCAGAGGAAGAGATGGAGGCAGAGGCGGAGGCAGAGGCAGAGGCAGAGGCAGAGACAGGCTGTCGAGAGGATAGAGGCTTTCATTTCATTCATTAGTGACAAGGCTAATGAGCTTTAAGGCATTGAGAATATATTCATCTATTCATTCCTTAAAAACAAGCTGATGCTGCATCCAATGATAAAAAAGATATAACTAGATACAGCTTTTAAACAGCAAGGAAAGGAAAAGCAAAAAAAAACAAACCAAAAAACCACCCTGTCTGCATTTAATTGACTCCAGCAATGGTTTCCCTTTTAAACAAAGTGACTTACTATAGTTCATTATCTGCACACTATTTCCATAGACCAGAGGGACCAGGACCCAGGCTTCTAACACAAGGCAGCGGCCCCATGATAAACGGTTCTATTAGTAATCCAGATGGTTAAACTCTGATATAACAGATCGGAGACGGCAGCACCCCATTCATTCTCGTACCGAGCCGTACATAGCTTGTTTTTATGTGTAAGTTATTAAAACTCTGCATTAGCTGTGTCCTTTGATAGAGAGGAAATTGTTACAAATAAATAATGCTGGACAGGAATGTAAAAGAAGCCAGTCTTAATAGAGCTGGCTGGCTCTCGCAAGGATGGGCATGACTGGAGTGACAAAACTCCCAGAGGCAATTGTAAACTACACCTTGACAATGAAGCGACAGGGCTGGATTTTAACAGTGATCGGATGTGCTGAGAAATGACAGGGCTCAAGGACAGTCACAACACCAGTATAATGTCCCCAGTCCAGGACCATATCTATGTACTGTGTATTAATATGCACAGAAGAAATAAAACATTTTAACGGAATAGTTCAACTTTTCCCAACAGTCATTCTGTCCTTCATGCAATGCCATGCAGTATCAGTGGCATGTCTTTACCAGGGTACGGAGTTGGACTTATATTATAGAAAGAGCACACTGAGTTTGTATTACATCATCCTGATTCTCCTAACTCAACAAAACTTGCTCCACCACTTTGTCTATTACCAGGGGAGTAAATGACATCTGAATCATATCTCATGTAACCATACCAAAGGTGACCATACTGTTCCTCTTCTTGAACTGTGTGTTTTCTATAGAGTTTTCCATATTTTTATCACACTTATCCATTCAGTATATGCACTGCTCTTTGTCTGCTTGAAATGTTACACTGGGCACTGGCTGAAAAATTGGTATCAAAGTGTATCTTATCATTTCGAAAGACATGGCAACTGGAACTATAATACTTATTTTTAAAAGGAAGTGGCATTTTTAGATGTCTTATTGCTTTCCACTAAAAATAAATGTGTTCAAATGAATGAAGGTAATTTATTTGTCTCTTGTCACTAAAAGCCTACATTATTAAACCTCATATTGAAATGATTCTGCTCTTTGACTCCTTCTCAGCTCCCAGGTCTGCAGTATGTACAATGAGAAGCTGGTCACTTCCACGATGAGAAGCTGGTCACTTCCACTGTGAGAAGCTGGTCACTTCCACAATAAGAACCACAATGAGAAGCTGGTCACTTCCACAGTGAGAAGCTGGTCACTTCCACAATAAGAAGCTGGTCACTTCCACTGTGAGAAGCTGGTCACTTCCACAATAAGAACCACAATGAGAAGCTGGTCACTTCCACAGTGAGAAGCTGGTCACTTCCACGATGAGAATCTGGTCAGTTCCACAGTGAGAAGCTGGTCACATCCACAATGAGAAGCTGGTCACTTCCACAATGAGAAGCTGGTCACTTCCACAATGAGAAGCTGGTCACTTCCACTGTGAGAAGCTGGTCACTTCCACAATAAGAACCACAATGAGAAGCTGGTCACTTCCACAGTGAGAAGCTGGTCACTTCCACGATGAGAATCTGGTCAGTTCCACAGTGAGAAGCTGGTCACTTCCACAATGAGAAGCTGGTCACTTCCACAATAAGAACCACAATGAGAAGCTGGTCACTTCCACAGTGAGAAGCTGGTCACTTCCACGATGAGAATCTGGTCAGTTCCACAGTGAGAAGCTGGTCACTTCCACAATGAGAAGCTGGTCACTTCCACAGTGAGAAGCTGGTCACTTCCACAATGAGAAGCTGGTCACTTCCACAATGAGAAGCTGGTCACTTCCACAATGAGAAGCTGGTCACTTCCACAATGAGAAGCTGGTCACTTCCACAGTGAGAAGCTGGTCACTTCCACAGTGAGAAGCTGGTCACTTCCACAGTGAGAAGCTGGTCACTTCCACAATGAGAAGCTGGTCACTTCCACTGTGAGAAGCTGGTCACTTCCACAATAAGAACCACAATGAGAAGCTGGTCACTTCCACAGTGAGAAGCTGGTCACTTCCACGATGAGAAGCTGGTCACTTCCACAATGAGAAGCTGGTCACTTCCACAGTGAGAAGCTGGTCACTTCCACAGTGAGAAGCTGGTCACTTTCACAATGAGAAGCTGGTCACTTCCACAGTGAGAAGCTGGTCACTTCCACAATGAGAAGCTGGTCACTTCCACAATGAGAAGCTATTAAGCACTCCATGAACTCAAACACTTGTAAGCCCCTAATCAGCCTGCATAATGAAAGCCAGGGTGGCCCATGTTCTCTACAGTGCAGACTGCTTGACTTTATACCAGCTGAACAGAACATGTGGTACTGTGTAATGCGTTCCTGTCTGAACGAAAAAGAAAAAGGTTTGGGGATGCAGACAGTGATTCTGAAGAGTTAACGGGTGCTTTAATAAAGTAAAAAAAGGGAAGAAATGACACTATCTGAGCAAGTTCATGCTGCAAGTTTTAAGCTGACAATAAAAACTGCTAGTTAAAGTACATAAGACAGATTTCCAGTGAATAATATATATGTGCCAGTTTGATGTTGCGATTCAGTAAAATGCAGTCACTGTAAATAACAGCTGTCTCTTTCCACTCGTTGCTTTAATAAACAATTAATGACTATTACTTTATTGTGGAAGGCCACCAAGCTCTTCATTAAACCATAAAAACACCATCATGTCAGAACTCGGATTACCATTTCAAAGGCAGCTTTCAATCAGCATCTTTGTCGATCTCAGAAGGACTCTGTGTCGTCTCTGATGCAGTCTATTCCACTGCTAGCTAATTTAAGTAATTTATTACTTTTATACACTGGAGGTAAGAGCCAGCTCTTTAAAGCTCATTATGTGCTGCTTTCATCACACATTCACTGACATCTTTCACACTCGCATTGTTAGCTTAACACTCCTATACTGGAAAAACACGAGTCCCGTGAAGAAGTAAATATTACTGAGAATAACATATATTAAAAAGAGGGATTCAGGATTATCTTTTAGTAGCTCTTCATTCATTTGATTATATATGACCCACGTGTGTTTTGTATCTTAAATAAGTTGCCAGGCTTTAAATGTAGTCTAAATAACTGATCGACAGCAGTAGAATCGCAGCTTAGTTAGAAGGGCCATATTTACTAGTAATTGCTGGCTGATCCTCTCAACAGGTTCCCCTGCAAGGAGACAGTTAAAGCGCTCCATGTTTAACTTTTACTGCTGAACATTGTATTGCATGTTCTGTGTTGATGATTTACATACAAACAGGAGTTGCTGAACACAACTCATTAAGTCTCTATCATGCAGGATGTGTCTGGAAACAAAGAAAGTGATTAGTAAGATTTAGGACTAGCTTTAAATATGTTTAAAGCCCATGAATGTTTCCTGGGAGTTGCCGGACCGGCAGAGTCGCATTCATACAGGGGATCTGCACCTCGTGCTATCACTGTGGAGGACGATTCCCTGCTCCTAACAGGGGATCTGCACCTCGTGCTATCACTGAGGAGGACGAGTCCCTGCTCCTAACAGGGGATCTGCACCTCGTGCTATCACTGAGGAGGACGAGTCCCTGCTCCTAACAGGGGATCTGCACCTCGTGCTATCACTGAGGAGGACGATTCCCTGCTCCTAACAGGGGATCTGCACCTCGTGCTATCACTGAAGAGGACGAGTCCCTGCTCCTAACAGGGGATCTGCACCTCGTGCTATCACTGAGGAGGACGAGTCCCTGCTCCTAACAGGGGATCTGCACCTCGTGCTATCACTGAGGAGGACGATTCCCTGCTCCTAACAGGGGATCTGCACCTCGTGCTATCACTGAGGAGGACGATTCCCTGCTCCTAACAGGGGATCTGCACCTCGTGCTATCACTGAGGAGGACGAGTCCCTGCTCCTAACAGGGGATCTGACCTCTGCTATCACTGAGGAGGACGATTCCCTGCTCCTCAGGGGATCTGCTATCACTGAGGAGGACGAGTCCCTGCTCCTAACAGGGGATCTGCACCTCGTGCTATCACTGAGGAGGACGAGTCCCTGCTCCTAACAGGGGATCTGCACCTCGTGCTATCACTGAGGAGGACGATTCCCTGCTCCTAACAGGGGATCTGTACCTTGTGCTATCACTGAGGAGGACGATTCCCTGCTCCTAACAGGGGATCTGTACCTCGTGCTGTCACTGAGCAGGATGATTCCCTGCTCCTAACGGGGGTTGTACCTTGTGCTATCGCTGAAGCTGACGATTTCTTGCCAGTGTCCGTGAAGCCGTTCCCCTCTATGATTGAGCTCTTGGTCTCCTTTGTCTCACTAGCGGTTTGAGCCGAAGTCTCCATTTTAAGATGGTGGTGATTCAGTAGATCAAACCTAAACAAGACACAAAAAAACAGCATAAAAATATGGCCTTATGATGATTGATGCACTTTTTCATTGCTGTATTGTGTTCAGGTTAGCTGTTTCTACGTTTTTAATAAAAAAAAAAAAAAAAAAAACTGCTTTTAACATCCTAAAGAATGTAGTTAAGAGATGATCTCAGACAAAAGCCCCCAGGGAAAGTTTACAAACGAGAGGAGGCTATTCAGCCCATCTTGCTCATTTGGTTGGTAGTAGCTTATTGATCAAAGAATCTCATCAAGCAGCTTCTTGAAGGATCCCAGGGTGTCAGTTTCAACAACATTACTGGGAAGATGGTTCCAGACTTGACTTCCTGAAGTGGCACCAGTAGAGGGAGATTTCATCACAGAATAAAGTTAAACAGTTATTGCAAGAGCACCTCACCTAACCATCTGAACCTTCATTCAATAAACAAATATGACTATATAAAAAGGGACCTGCCTTGAAACTCTGTGTGAAGCATGCTTGTCATAAACGGAGTTTACAAAGGTGCAGGAAGGTGGAAGGGGTTTTTGCACAATATATTGCCTGCACCCTTTGTGTGTATATATTTACAGCTTTGATTAGACTCTAAACATTGCAAGAAGAACCTGAGTATTGAAAAAACAGACAAAAGAGGACATGCTGTGAACTGACAATAATGGTCAATGAATTGCTTGAGCACAATACAATAAATGAAATGCCATTGTCAATACCTCTATGAATGAAATACCATTGTCAATACTGCTATACATGCCACTGTCAATACCTCTATAAATGAAATACCATTGTCAATACTGCTATACATGCCACTGTCAATACCTCTATAAATGAAATACCATTGTCAATACTGCTATACATGCCACTGTCAATACCTCTATGAATGAACTACATTGTCAATACTGCTATACATGCCACTGTCAATACCTCTATAAATGAAATACCATTGTCAATACTGCTATACATGCCACTGTCAATACCTCTATGAATGAACTACATTGTCAATACTGCTATACATGCCACTGTCAATACCTCTATGAATGAAATGCCATTGTCAATACTGCTATACATGCCACTGTCAATACCTCTATGAATGAATTACATTGTCAATACTGCTATACATGCCACTGTCAATACCTCTATGAATGAAATGCCATTGTCAATACTGCTATACATGCCACTGTCAATACCTCTATGAATGAACTACATTGTCAATACTGCTATACATGCCACTGTCAATACCTCTATGAATGAACTACATTGTCAATACTGCTATACATGCCACTGTCAATACCTCTATGAATGAATTACATTGTCAATACTGCTATACATGCCACTGTCAATACCTCTATGAATGAAATGCCATTGTCAATACTGCTATACATGCCACTGTCAATACCTCTATAAATGAACTACCATTGTCAATACCTATATACATGCCACTGGGTGAGAACAGACAATGAAACACACCTTCCTAACACAAAAACAAGCAAGCTATCTTGTTTCCGTTGTCTTTGTCATTCTATAGCAAGACTTGTGGTTAAACGTCTGGTTTGTGGAACCCAGTGAAGAAGGCTGAGGAGGAGGAGGAGGAGGAGGAGCAAATACGAGAAACTGGGAACCCAGTCCTAAGGTAATAGCCCAATAAGGCCATGTCTGTTGATCCCGGTGTAGCTCTGTCAGCATGTTTATATGACACTCGGAATGGATGATTGGTTGGCTGCAGTCCATCTGTTTAACTTTGTGGAACCTACAAGATTAGCCTTGGTGCAGTGCAAACAAGTGGTGGTTTTTGCTTGAAAGAAAACATCACTCCAGGCCCTTTCATGCTGTTATCCCTCTGTTGGTGGCTCAGTTTACTTTTCATTTAGAAAGGGCTTAGCCGTGTATATACGTTTTAAGCAGAGTTTCAATGCAGGCGCTATGCTTTTCCCTTTTGTTCCAGTGCTGCAGCACTCCACCAAACAGAAACGTTGTGTCCAGAGAGGCTGATGTTATCGGAGCTCAACTGTTGCAACAGCAAAGACCCCCACTTTAAAAAAGTTTATCAGCTGCAGTGCTTCAGTAAACATACCCAATCAACAGGAGTTGCATTCTGCATCCCCCTTTCTCTTCAGCGTCTCAATGGACAGAGAAAAAGAAACTCTCGCACACTAAATAAACAGATGCCTGGTTGCAGCTTAAAAGACTGAATGAAAGAAGGAACTGGACTTGAACCTGTAAACCCTGCTGAGAGTGAAATGCAATAGGCTACATGTGTTCTTTTGTGTACTGAGCTTGAAAAGGGTATTTCAATGTTACCACAAGACAGGGTGGAGCTCAGACTCATTATATCATACTGCAGGAGGGTACCAATGAAGAACTCAAGATGAACAGCTCTATTAATTAGGTCTAAATAGGTACAAGACTAGGAGTACAGTGAGCTGTTCATTAAGTGGACACTACTGGCTGGTAATACATATATACATGTGTATATATATATATATATATATATATATATATATATATATATATATATATATATATATATATATATATCATTCATTTAATAAAACAGCTTTACCAAAATGCAAGTAATATAGTAAATGGATGCATATATGTTATTACAGTACGAATAAACAGTCGAGGTAAATATTGGCATATGTATTTCACTGTCTCAGGGGTTAATAATTTGCGATTTTTTGTTTCTTATCGAAAGCAGCATGCACGCACACGAAGAAGTGTTGAGGCTGTTTGATATCTTCCAGCCCTGGCGCACTCGCTATGCCTTTGATGTGCTGTCTATACCTGGGGGAGGAACCCGCACCACGAAGAGATCACTCACTTGCACACTGGAATGTGAAGGTCTGCCATGCGCTTCATTACCAGCAATCAGCTCACCAATCACAGCCAGGTCCCGCTTTATCCACAACTCTGTACTGGACGTGTGCATTTGAGATTTCAGAAGACACCTATTTATTCCTTTGCATGCTGCACAGCTGTCGTACCGGTCAATTGAATAAGCAATTTCATTTGAGCATTATGTAGAAGATGTGTTTTTTTGCATATATAATTGACAGTTTAAATGGAGGAATTATATACCTGTCACAGCTTCATTGGCTTTGCTAATAGTTTTAAATGTTATTTTGTACTATGCCGTCCACGTTGTTCAGTAACAAGCTGTCTCTTTGGATCACACGTGACTGTAGCGAACTCTGTGCAGTTAACTTGTGTTCAATAAAACCTTTAGGTATATATATATATATATATATAAGAAAAGTGCTTTGATATATTACCATTTTATTGATCTAAATTAGTTTTGTTTTTTTCACATGTTTTTTTTATTTTTTATGTAAAGACACTATTTAAAAAATGATCAAAGCAATTGTATTTCATGCAGAATGTCTGTCTGTAGACGGGCAGATGAGGCTCAGTCTTGATGCCATGCCCGGGATGCCAGTTGTCTGTATCTATGCCAAGGTAAGCCGATTAGAAGTGGGTAGCTAACAGGGTTAGAAGGCATCTGTTTGGATCTCCTCAGCCAAGAGTGAAGGTCTCCCCATTATGTCGCTGGTGCCTAACTGGAGGTTTTGTGATAAACTGATGCAAAGAAATTGGGTTGGAAACATGGTCTGTATCAACTATTTAAATAGTGGCAGGGATGGAAATACGACTCCCATTCCACAGAGGTTTGATCTAAACCTGCTTGTGCTATGAGTTCAATAAGACACACTCTGCATGTTCCCTACACAGTCATAGTAAAACCTGGAATGGGTGAAACTGCTATGCAGTGAATGGGAGTCTTATTTCCATCCCTGAGTTGTACACATTTGCCTCACAAATGATGTGTCTTGTAAGACTGAGGTGTATGAAAAGGGTTTGGTTAAGTTTTGTTTTCCTCACCACGACCTTGACCTTCACCTTGTGCGAATGATTCAGAACTCCAGGAATCTCACTGATCACAAGATTCCATCCCCCCCAGCTAAAAGCACCAACAGAACTCAGGAAATCACATGGATCACAGGACTGCATCCCCCGCCCCCCAGCTAAAAACACCAACAGAATTCCAGAAATCACACTGATCACAGGACTGCATCCACCAGATAAAAACACCAAATGAACTCCAGAAATCTCACTGATCACAGGACTGCATCCCCCAGCTAAAAACACCAACAGAACTCCAGAAATCACACTGATCACAGGATTGCATCCCCCAGCTAAAAACACCAACAGAACTCCAGAAATCACACTGATCACAGGACTGCACCTCCCAGCTAAAAACACCAATAGAACTCCAGAAATCACACTGATCACAGGACTGCACCTCCCAGCTAAAAACATCAACAGAACTCCAGAAATCACATTGATCACAGGACTGCATCCCCCAGCTAAAAACACCAACAGAACTCCAGAAATCACACTGATCACAGGACTGCATCCCCCAGCTAAAAACACCAACAGAACTCTAGAAATCACACTGATCACAGGACTGCACCCCCCAGCTAAAAACACCAACAGAACTCCAGAAATCACATTGATCACAAGACCCCAGCTAAAAACACCAACAGAACTCCAGAAATCACACTGATCACAGGACTGCATCCCCCAGGTAAAAACACCAATAGAACTCCAGAAATCACAATGATCACAGGACTGCATTTGCCAGCTAAAAACACCAACAGAACTCCAGAAATCACACTGATCACAGGTCTGCACCCCCCAGCTAAAAACACCAACATAACTCAAGAAATCACACGATCACAGGACTGCATCCACCAGCTAAAAACACGAACAGAACTCCAGAAATCATACTGATCACAGGACTACATCCACCAGCTAAAAACACCAACAGAACTCCAGAAATCACATTGATCTCAGGACTGAATTCCCTTGTTAAAAACACCAACAGAACTCCAGAAATCACATTGATCTCAGGACTGAATTCCCTCAGTTAAAAACACCAACAGAACTCCAGAAATCATACTGATCTCAGGACTGAATTCCCTCAGTTAAAAACACCAAAAGAACTCCAGAAATCACACTGATCATAGGACGACATCCACCAGCTAAAAACACCAACAGAACTCCAGAAATCACACTGATCACAGGTCTGCACCCCCCAGCTAAAAACACCAACAGAACTCCAGAAATCACATTGATCTCAGGACTGAATTCCCTCAGTTAAAAACACCAACAGAACTCCAGAAATCATACTGATCTCAGGACTGAATTCCCTCAGTTAAAAACACCAACAGAACTCCAGAAATCACACTGATCACAGGACTGCATCCCCCAGCTAAAAACACCAACAGAACTCCAGAAATCACACTGATCATAGGACGACATCCCCCAGCTAAAAACACCAACAGAACTCCAGAAATCACACTGATCACAGGACTGCATCCACCAGATAAAAACACCAACAGAACTCCAGAAATCACACTGATCACAGGACTGCACCTCCCAACTAAAAACACCATACCTCCTGTTAACAGCGGAATTCCTTGATTTGAAAATAAGTACAATACATTACACATGGGTAATTTCTTTAAATGAGAGGTTACATTTGTAACTTGTTTATAAAGACACTCTTAATATCTTAACCCTTTGCTGCCCACTGTCCAATATATGTGACATTGAGCAAACAGGTATGGGAACATAAAGTTAAGGGAGGGTCACATCTCTCTGTCAGATTTGGCTTCTAAGCAGTGCAAGCAGAGTAACGAGACTCCCTCAAACCCGACAACCCCCCTTTGTTCCGAGTGTAAGGAGAGGACACAGGTGCAGATCTCGCAGGCTGTTCCTTCAGTGCCCGCACTGTGACAGGGAGGCTGGGGACTGATGGGACAGTACAGGTGTCGGGAGCTAGATTAACAGATGGCAGCGGCGAAAGCAAATAACCGACAAGCGGGGACTCCTGCACACAAGTCAAAAGCAGCTGCCAAGGGTGCAGCGTCCGCAAGTGAGAGCAGAGTCCAGCTCACGTGATGAAGAGCAGCACAACAAGCAAATAATGATTCACTTCACCCTGGAAAAACAAATACCCCAGAGATTCCTTAAGATAAATAATGTTACACACTCTGTATACTAAGCCACGATGACCCCCCCAGTTGTTAAAGAGGAAATATTCAGCTTATGAGTGTGTCCTGTCTGGTTCGAATAGTCTATGTATGTCCTCCATTGTTTTTTTTCAGATATTGTAATTAAAAAGCAATTATGATTAACAATCCACACACACATACAGACCAAAGAATTGTAGGCCACAGCTGCTGATGGTAACAATGAATCATGGTGGATCTGTTAACTAAACAATCAGCATGATTGAATCTTAACTATCATGACAGTACTCTGTAAAAATGGGTTGGGTATTTGATTTTCTTTTTTCCCCCCAAAGTGCTTCACTGCAAGTTTAGACTGAAAAATGCATCTCTTTCTTTCTTTCTCTGTCCCTCCAACATCACAAATAAATAAGCTTTTGCACAGTAGAGTAGTCTGAAAACACATATTGAAACACAGGATCAGACACACAAATGGGGATGAAGCCAGCCAGGTCTCATTGTAATGATAAGAATCAGCTCTGCATGGACATGCACATGGGCAAATAAATCAAACTCTTCTCTCCCAGCAGTCATCTTACACTTGTGTTTCTCAGACTGAGATACCGAAGCGTTGATGAAATCAGATTCAGGTGTTTTCATGCTAGCCACACATTAGGGCCATGCATTTCATAAATACTTTCTAAAATCTCTCTTTACAACTTCTTTACAAAATCGTTTTCTTTGGCAAATCAACAGGGCATTTCTGGATGATTAACTATGACTACGTTTTGGAGTTTAAAGTAAAAAAGACGGCGTGAAATCATCAAGTATATGACTTTCTGAAGTATTAGCTTTGGTTCTTTTTAGATATCCCTCTGCTGTACGAGCAGGGTGAGCGCTAGCTAGTACACATACAGGGCTGTACACACAACACATACAGGGCTGTACACAACACATACAGGGCTGTACACAACACATACAGGGCTGTACACAAACAGGGCTGTACACAACACATACAGGGCTGTACACACAACACATACAGGGCTGTACACAACACATACAGGGCTGTACACAACACATACAGGGCTGTATTCACAACACATACAGGGCTGTACTCACAACACATACAGGGCTGTACACAACACATACAGGGCTATATTCACAACACATACAGGGCTGTACTCACAACACATACAGGGCTGTATTCACAACACATACAGGGCTGTACACAACACATACATGGCTATATTCACAACACATACAGGGCTGTACACAACACATACAGGGCTGTACACAAAACATACAGGGCTCTACACACAACACATACAGGGCTGTACTCAAAATACATACAGGGCTGTACACAACACATACAGGGCTGTATTCACAACACATACAGGGCTGTATTCACAATACTTGAAGAACCTCTTCGAGGACTGTTCTGTTAAGGACATTTTGATTAATAAAATCAAATCTGTAGTTTATGAAACCTGTATCAGTTGTTTTACAGTTTTTTTTTTTTTTTTTTTCAAAGCAATAATAATCTTTTTTATAATATAATAGTCTTGGTAGTTATGATGGAGCAAGATCTAGATATTTTAAAGAAACTGTGTGCAAAAAAAGGGTTTATAGGCTTGTTATACATCTAGTGTTCTAAAGTACAATTAACCTTTGCTGTAAAAACACTTTTAACCAATATAATTTAGCTGGTCTATAATCAATCAATCAAGCAATCGATCTTCACTTTATATAGCGCCTTTCCTAGTGGACCACCATCACAAAGTGCTTTACAAGGCACTATAACCATACCGCCTCCCCTCCCTGCATTAAGATGCTGAACTCCAAATGCAAAACAGTAACCGATTTGTGGCTCTCCTGATAGCCCTTCCTTCCAGACCTGTAGTGCATGGAAGCACCATTTACCTTGCCACTGAGCTGTGTTACTAGGTGCTGCCTCCACTGCTGTGCCATAGCTGACCTTGCTGACTGAACAATGCAAACAGAGATCTAGTCTGAAGATCTTTGTGATAATGGGGTATTTTCTTTGGTCAGTGCAGCTCCACCCACAGGTGAAGTTTCACCCTCGCCTACTAGCCACCAATCAGGATCATCTAGCCACCAGCACCACACCCCCCAGACACACACACGCCACAATCGCTGTACCATCATAAGACATTCTTCTTCTTTATTAGAGCAGCTTGCATTGCAAAGATTTTGATGGTGCGGGGATGAGCTCATTCTCTCACGCAGCAGCCAGAATGTTAATGCAGAAAGAAATAGGCAGCTGATTGCTGCAAATCATTTTAAAATACAACAAAAGACCAAGAAACCCAGTGTTTTGGATCATTGACTGTTAAGGTTAACAAGCAAAATCTTAACTTTCGATTCTGCCTTGTTGGCTCCCCGGCCCAAGTCTAAAACCCACCTGTAACAGTTACATAAGATCATTGCAAAGACAGTGCGGTCTGTTCAACCCATGTCAATGGCGGTGGATGTAAACTGAAGAAACCCTGTGTATCACGGTGCCCTATCATTATCACTTCCACTGGAATTCTGGTCTGTGTTTTAGGTTCTTTTATTAGCATTCCAAAAAACAAAAACAAAATAGACACAAAGTTCATTTAAAGTTCAGTTTGATTCTCCAGGGATTAAGCATTATAAAACAACAGCAGTTTATGAAAATCCCAGAATTCAATGGACCCGAAATCTTCATGTCCTTTGTACCTAATTTTGGAGCATCAAAAAAAACCCTACTGACACCGCATGAGTGTGTTTAACCCACGTGATCACCATTCACTCTATTCACAACACGTGATCACCATTCACTCTATTCACAACACGTGATCACCATTCACTCTATTCACAACATGTGATCACCATTCACTCTATTCACAACACGTGATCGCCATTCACTCTATTCACAACATGTGATCGCCATTCACTCTATTCACAACACGTGATCGCCATTCACTCTATTCACAACACGTGATCGCCATTCACTCTATTCACAACACGTGATCGCCATTCACTCTATTCACAACACGTGATCGCCATTCACTCTATTCACAACACGTGATCGCCATTCACTCTATTCACAACACGTGACCGCCATTCACTCTATTCACAACACGTGATCGCCATTCACTCTATTCACAACACGTGATCGCCATTCACTCTATTCACAACACGTGATCGCCATTCACTCTATTCACAACACGTGACCGCCATTCACTCTATTCACAACACGTGACCGCCATTCACTCTATTCACAACACGTGATCGCCATTCACTCTATTCACAACACGTGATCGCCATTCACTCTATTCACAACACGTGATCGCCATTCACTCTATTCACAACACGTGACCGCCATTCACTCTATTCACAACACGTGACCGCCATTCACTCTATTCACAACACGTGACCGCCATTCACTCTATTCACAACACGTGACCGCCATTCACTCTATTCACAACACGTGATCGCCATTCACTCTATTCACAACACGTGATCGCCATTCACTCTATTCACAACACGTGATCGCCATTCACTCTATTCACAACACGTGATCGCCATTCACTCTATTCACAACACGTGATCGCCATTCACTCTATTCACAACACGTGATCGCCATTCACTCTATTCACAACACGTGATCGCCATTCACTCTATTCACAACACGTGATCGCCATTCACTCTATTCACAACACGTGATCGCCATTCACTCTATTCACAACACGTGATCGCCATTCACTCTATTCACAACACGTGATCGCCATTCACTCTATTCACAACACGTGACCGCCATTCACTCTATTCACAACACGTGATCGCCATTCACTCTATTCACAACACGTGATCGCCATTCACTCTATTCACAACACGTGATCGCCATTCACTCTATTCACAACATGTGATCGCCATTCACTCTATTCACAACACGTGATCGCCATTCACTCTATTCACAACTATTTATTATCCTGTCAGTGAACCAACAGCACAAGAAGCCTCGGTCAGGGGCTCCCAAGTGGTGAATCCAGTAAAAGTCGCTCTGCGTGGAGTGCAGGATGAGCCCTATAGCCTGGATGTCGCCGTTTTGAGTCCAGGCGATTCCACTGCCGGCCGTGGGCGGGAGTTCCCAGGGAGCGGCACACAATTGGCTGAGCGCCAGGGTGTCCTTGGCTCACTGCGCACCAGCGACCCCTGTAGACTGCCCAGAGCTGCGTTGTCTGCCGATGTTGTAGCTCTGAGGTTGCTGCATGGTGAGCCTGCAGTGTGTAAAAGAAGAGGTCAGCTGACGGCACATGCTTCGGAGGACAGCGTGTGTTTGTCTTTGTCCCTCCTAAGTAAGCGAAGGGGTGGTAGCGGTGGGGTGAGCCTAAAAAATAATTGGCTATTCCAAATTGGGGAGAAAATAATAAAAACAATTAGTGACTACTAAATAAATAAATAAATAAAAGAAGCCTTGGTTAAACGCATGTCAAATATGCAGGAGAGGTGATGTTATAAACAAAAGGACGCAGTTACACACGACAGATCAATGGGGGTACTGGAGATAGGCTTCAAGGATGCAGTTACACACCGCAGATCAATGAGGGTACTGGAGATAGGATTCAAGGATGCAGTTACAGACTGCAGATCAATGGAGGTACTGGAGATAGGCTTCAAGGATGCAGTTACACACGACAGATCAGTGGGGGTGCTTGAGATAGGCTTCAAGGATGCAGTTACACACTGCAGATCAATGGGGGTACTGGAGATAGGCTTCAAGGATGCAATTACACACCACAGATCAATGGGGGTGCTTGAGATAGGCTTCAAGGATGCAGTTACACACCGCAGATCAATGAGAGTACTGGAGATAGGCTTCAAGGATGCAGTTACACACCACAGATCAATGGGGGTACTGGAGATTAGGCTTCAAGGATGCAGTTACACACCTCAGATCAATGGAGGTACTGGAGATAGGCTTCAAGGACGCAGTTACACACCACAGATCAATGGGGGTACTGGAGATAGGCTTCAAAGATGCAGTTACACAGTGCAGATCAATGGGGGTACTGGAGATAGGCTTCAAGGATGCAGTTACACACCGCAGATCAATGAGGGTACTGCAGATAGGCTTCAAGGACACAGTTACACACCGCAGATCAATGGGGGTACTGGAGATAGGCTTCAAGGATGCAGTTACACACCTCAGATCAATGGGGGTACTGGAGATAGGCTTCAATGATGCAGTTACACACCGCAGATCAATGGGGGTACTGGAGATAGGCTTCAAGGATGCAGTTACACACTGCAGATCAATGGGGGTACTGGAGATAGGCTTCAAGGATGCAGTTACACACCGCAGATCAATGGGGGTACTGGAGATAGGCTTCAAGGACACAGTTACACACCGCAGATCAATGGGGGTACTGGAGATAGGCTTCAAAGATGCAGTTACACAGTGCAGATCAATGGGGGTACTGGAGATAGGCTTCAAGGATGCAGTTACATACCGCAGATCAATGGGGGTACTGGAGATAGGCTTCAAGGACACAGTTACACACCGCAGATCAATGGGGGTACTGAAGATAGGCTTCAAGGATGCAGTTACACACCGCAGATCAATGGAGGTACTGGAGATAGGCTTCAAGGACGCAGTTACACACCGCAGATCAATGGGGTACTGGAGATAGGATTCAAGGATGCAGTTACACACCTCAGATCAATTGGGGTACTGGAGATAGGCTTCAAGGATGCAGCTACACACCGCAGATCAATGGGGGTACTGGAGATAGGCTTCAAGGATGCAGTTACACACCGCAGATCAATGGGGGTACTGGAGATAGGCTTCAAGGACACAGTTACACACCGCAGATCAATGGGGGTACTGGAGATAGGCTTCAAGGATGCAGTTACACACCTCAGATCAATGGGGGTACTGGAGATAGGCTTCAAGGACACAGTTACACACCTCAGATCAATGGGGGTACTGGAGATAGGCTTCAAGGATGCAGTTACACACCTCAGATCAATGGGGGTACTAGAGATAGGCTTCAAGGATGCAGTTACACACCGCAGATCAATGGGGGTACTGGAGATTAGGCTTCAGTGGCTGTTCTAGTTACATTCCTTCCTTTGTTTGTGCATGTTTTTTTTATCAAGGTTCTCTATAGTCCAAACAATTCTAACTAGCCATACACAAGGCAAACGTTTTGTTAGGGGGGTGTTTTGGTGGTGTTGGTAATCAACAATGACAGAGTGAACACCATCCAAAATGTGGCTGCATTATATAAATCCTGCATATTCACTGTGAACTGTGCCTGAAAGGTACCAACTGGACCTGTTGTTAAAATCCATTGTATATCAGACACCCAAAGCAGTGTGCGTGTTTCAGCCAACAACTTGGAGGGGGTTCCGGTTAATAATCATTACTCACTCCACACAGTGGAAATGGATGGGGTCGTTGCTGTTTAATCTGCCTATGATATTCCCCATCACTGTCCCCTCAGGATGCTATGACTGTGGGAGTGCAGAGTTATTCTGCAAGCCCACAAGCCAACCCATTTCCTGTGTTAAAGCAACCCGTTCATACAGACAGTGCAGCTGCTCTGAAATAACTGGGGCCACCACTGTGGATAGACCAATTTAGACTTCCTCTCTTCTTGAAGGTTAATGAAAACTTTTCATGTTGCAGAATATATTTATTTTGTTAGAATTATTTTTAATTTTTAGTTTCAAATGGTTCTGACCTGGCTATACTGAGGGGCTGTAACGCACAATACCGTTCTGGTTTTGTTTGTTCGTTTAACAACGATTGATACTTTCTGTTATTTTCGTTTGGTTGTTGTTGTTAAGAGAGAAAAGGCAGAGCGGTACAGTATATCCAGACTTTAAGAAAGACCCCCCCTACCCCCCAAATGAGAGACTAAGAGAGAAGACGGGACAGGAGACTTTCCAGATGAGCAGGCAGGGGAAGCTTGCAGGCTGTGTTTGGTTGGAGGAGACAGTATTTTGGTTCTGAGTGCACCCCCTGTAAGTAAGTGCAGTACCCTGTGGGTGATCTCCTTGGGCTGCACTGTGAATGTCAAACAGATGTTAAGTTCACAGTCTCCCACAAAAGGTTGGAAAGAAATCTCGCAGTTGGATTTAGCCTGTCTCTGAATAACCCTTTGCAATAATTGTCTTCAGAGCTTGCCAAATAACTTGTTGGAAAGGAATCAGCTAAATAGATATAGTGTGTACTTACACACAGCCCATACTGTTATTAAACAGTGTATAAACCCTAAATTGGTGGCCAAAAAATATTATACAACTTATAATATACGTTTATTTTTAGGTTCTTGAACCAGTGTCTGACTTAATAAGACACTTTCTGGTCTAAAATTGGACAGACAGGTTTATTTATTGGCAGATTTGAAACCAATGGATGACTGGCATACTGGAATTGTAGTATTGAAGCTACTGGAGGTGAAGTAATCTGTGTTACTGTCTCACACATCCCAGTGCGAATAGCCAAGTTAAGGTCTGGGATATATAACTGATTTATATGTAGGAAGAACCAAGACTCAAACTTATAAATATGGGCTTAGGACTTTCTTGGCAACTAGCAACAGTGATATGTTCCAGCCAATGGAATGAGTCTGTTAAATGAAAAGGTTTATATTTACTGAGATCCCTTGACACTGTCTGGCTAGAGTAAGGCTGGTTCGCAGCATCTGTATACCTCTAATGAAGTGTACCAGTGAGTCATGGTGAGTCAACTCCTTCTCCATTGTTTCCTGTGAAATCAGATCAGCATGAATATTGCGTTAATGAAGGTCTAGTGATCGGAACAGACAGTGCGAGGCTTGGTATAGATGAGTGGGGGGGGGGGGGGTATTGGGGTCTGCCTAAACAACACCATTTTGGGTCTTAAGTAATTGATAGCCCCTGGGGGATACAACGTTCATGGGTGTTTAGCAAGTCACCAACAAATTGTAATTAGATTCACAGCTTCATGACAAAAGGCCACTGATCTTTTACTTATTTTTTTTAATGCTAAACCCCTCCTTTTAATTAAGCACTTTTTCCAGTACTTTGTATTTGCATCTAAACGTGTGTCACAAAAGCTGCTTTCATTTCCTCATCCTTAACTCACATTTCCCACTCTAAACTGTCAACTAGCAGCTGACTTTAATATACTTTAAAAGAAGTACTAATAGAAGCGGATGTTTTTGGTTTGAGTTCTAAGCAGGAGAAAGTGAATGTTTGGAGAATGAAGGCTGCAACCCCAGCTTGTATGAGATGCTTCATTGCAAGGAGGAGTGGAAGAACTAGAAGGGGTTTTGTCAGAGAACTGACCCATTGCATTGTCTACGTAGGCAGCCCTTCGGATGGATTGAGGGGCTGCGTGCCAAAGACTAACACATGGGGCTTGAGTACCACATGTTAGGGTCGTCTTCAAGTCTGTCAGTAAGGAGTCTGTGGTCTGGCTTCAGCTCCCTGCTTTTCAATAATATAATGAGTAACATACCCCACACAAAAAGTACAATTCAGTATAGTCAAAACAGGTCTATGCTACTGTGGTTTGCCCCACCTATAACTTCCACAAAGGCAAACATAATTCATTTTTTCTGATTTCGATGTGTACAGCTGTTATGCTTTGAATTAACTGTTTTTTTTACCGCCAGAAGTTACAAAAGTAAAATGGATTTATGTTGCAGTACTTCCTCGGTATATCATTTAAAAAGGTTGCCAAGGATACACTAGCCTGTCAGAGAATCAGAATTTCCCATTTAAAAAGCAGTCACTTAGTATCAAACTAAAATGGAAACGTACACACCTGTGGCATCAACGTCGTTCTGTAAATAGAAATAAGAAGCCAGCTAAACGTGACTGTGCAAATGGGCACTGCTGTGTAATTCAACTAAACCAACAGAAACAAACCCACCCACCTACTCTACGAAAGTTCACTGCTAGGAGAAATGAAAACAGGAGATTAAATAATGGAACAATTGTCTTGTGCATCACTATTTGGGTTTCCACTGAAATCTTCCAGACAGTCAACATGGTTTTAGGAAAGGGAGATCGTGTCTAACTAACTTGCTTGATTTTTTTGAGGATGCAACATCGACAATGGATAATTGCAAAGCATATGACATGGTTTATTTAGATTTCCAGAAAGCTTTTGACAAAGTCCCGCACAAAAGATTAATTCTCAAACTGAACGCAGTTGGGATTCAAGGAAACACATGTACATGGATTAGGGAGTGGTTAACATGTAGAAAACAGAAAGTACTTATTAGAGTAAAAACCTCAGAATGGAGTGTGGTAACCAGCGGTGTACCACAGGGATCAGTATTAGGTCCTCTGCTATTCCTAATCTACATTAATGATTTAGATTCTGGTATAGTAAGCAAACTTGTTAAATTTGCAGACGACACAAAAGTAGGAGGAGTGGCAAACACTGTTGCAGCAGCAAAGGTCATTCAAAATGATCTAGACAAGATTCAGAACTGGGCAGACACATGGCAAATGACATTTAATAGAGAAAAGTGTAAGGTACTGCACGCAGGAAATAAAAATGTACATTATAAATATCATATGGGAGATACTGAAATTGGAGAAGGAATCTATGAAAAAGACCTAGGAGTTTTTGTTGACTCAGAAATGTCTTCATCTAGACAATGTGGGGAAGCTATAAAAAAGGCTAACAAGACGCTCGGATACATTGTGGAAAGTGTTGAATTTAAATCAAGGGAAGTAATGTTAAAACTGTACAATGCACTAGTAAGACCTCATCTTGAATATTATGTGCAGTTCTGGTCACCTCGCTATAAAAAAGATATTGCTGCTCTAGAAAGAGTGCAAAGAAGAGCGACCAGAATTATTCCGGGCTTAAAAGGCATGTCATATGCAGACAGGCTAAAAAAATTGAATCTGTTCAGTCTTGAACAAAGAAGACTACGTGGCTACCTAATTCAAGCATTCAAAATTCTAAAAGGTATTGACAGTGTCGACCCAAGGGACTTTTTCAGCCTGAAAAAAGAAACAAGGACCAGGGGTCACAAATGGAGATTAGACAAAGGGGCATTCAGAACAGAAAATAGGAGGCACTTGTTTACACAGAGAATCGTGAGGGTCTGGAATCAACTCCCCAGTAATGTTGTTGAAGCCGACACCCTGGGATCCTTCAAGAAGCTCCTTGATGAGATTTTGGGATCAATAAGCTACTAACAACCAAACGAGCAACATGGGCCGAATGGCCTCCTCTCGTTTGTAAACTTTCTTATGTTCTTATGTTCTTAAAATGTGGTTAAAAAGACGACAGCCTGGTGGTTAACAGTCACCAATAAGACTTCTCTGTGACCCTGGCTAGGCAGTGGTTATGAAAATAAAACGTGTGTGTGTGTGCGTCTATCTATCTATCTATCTATCTATCTATCTATCTATCTATCTATATATAGATATTATTAGTCATATATTTGAGTTGCTACTAAGCCATTATAAAGCAACACTGGCTAGCACTTTATTAAATAAACAGAAAGGTAGGATTATAGCAATTGTTGATCAAACTGCCTTTGACAAGATTACACTGTACAATTGTAATGTTGACATGACTGTTTAGTTTTTGTTTATATTTCCACTGCCACTCATATCTGCGATTATTCTCTATTTAAACACTGATTGATACACACATACCAGTCACACTGCAGTTTGTGTCGGCACAGTTATATATCAATGTGTCTCTGATATTATCTTCACAGCCAACCTGAACCAGAGCATTTCAGATTCAGCTAGCAGTGTGAACAGTTTATTTAAGAGTGAAAAGCTGACAAGCGTTTAATGCTCTGGATCCTCAGCGTTTGCCAAAATGTTTGGCTCCAGTATGCACCAGGAATGTGCAGCGTGAACATCTGATTAACCTGGTCCCCTGCACAGTCTGCTCTCCGAACATTGCATAGCAGGGCTCTGCAACCCAGGTCCTGGAGAGCTGCAGGGTCTTCCGCTTCAACCGAGCTCTCACTTACTCAATGGAACCAATTACGCGCTTAATTGGTCAAGATTAACAGATGTTCGAGACCTTTGACACCTAGAAAGCCAGGATTGGGGCTCTCCAGAACCAGGGTTGGAGACCCCTGCTGTAAAGGCACGGTGCCCCAGTATAACTGGGGCTCTTCATTTTAGCTTTTTACTTTTTTGATCATGTGATATCCCTTAAAAGTTAATTAAGTTTAAATAGATTTTCCCCAATTTAAAAACTTAATGACTCGTTGCAAAAATGTGATTACCTGTTTTGCAAGTAATAGTTTTCTCTTAAGTACGATTTAATTAAAAACATTTTAACTTCGCACACTTTTTGTGTTCGGTGTGAATGAAAAACAAAGAGTTGCTTCTTTTTGTACGTTGCTATCAGTGAAACAAAATCAGAGTTAGAGCATTCAAGTTATAGAGAAAACATAACAGTGATTGCGACAAAAAACAGAGTCAGTTCAAAATAACTTTAAAAGGACATCATGTGATCAAAAATAAAAATTGAGACTTGAATCGGCACAAAGGTGACTTACAGCACTTGTGCTTCATTAGCACACAGAAATCTACTTGCTTCACAATATAGCCAGGCTCATGCCAGGTTTGAGGGATACATTACTGCGAGGGTAATGTTTGTGACTGCTGTTAAATTATAAAATACCAATGATTCCAGCTGTGTTTTAACACCTAAACTATATGCAGAGCAGTGAATGTAGCAACTGTAAAATAAGCCCATTGTTTATTTAAACAAGGGGATTCTGTATATATTTTAATCAGTTGTTTAGAATTTGTAAGGTTCCCACACGCTGAATTATGCAAACAATACAGTCTATAGAGTGCTGGCTAACTGACACTGAAAAGTGCATCTTGTTTATTTAGGAAGTGCAGTTGCAGACAGTGCTTTAGGAAAATATTATCAGGGTGGTAGCTGGAGGGGTGAAAAAGCATAAACACTGGAGCTCTGTGAGGCACTCAAGTAATTACAACTCTTGTTAGTTTGTGGGCAGACAGCAGCGCACAGACTCAATGGGACTGGAATGCACATCGTTTAAATAAATATCTGCCAGTCCCTATTCCAATAATATTACAGCTGGAATGAAATCTGAGTACCAGTGGCATTTTTAATTAGTTACAGTTTGAATTGATGCTGACTGATCTGCAGTTTTTTACCATTTCACTGCATCTATACTTTCTATACTGTGATTCACAAAGTTTAGGAGAGAAATCATTTTTCTTCCTCATTTGCACTGAGCTCATGCATCGCACAATGGATTTTATTTTCACTTTATTACTTTGCTCACAATAAAGAAATGTAAATTGTTATTGCCCAGAACGAAGTTGCAAAGCGGATGCGAAGCGCTTCTGCTTCACCTCAGACACTTCAGACAGAACGAACAGGATGCAGAGTGTAAACGAGGAGATTGTTCAGACTAGCAAGACAAACAACAGGAAGCCACTTTTAAAGCGCACCCCTTGAAATGAATGCGGACCCCACTTCTCATCTCCCCGAGCATATTTCTGGTGTTCGAACATCGCTGCCTTTTTAAAGCCCCCTAATAGCCATTCAGCCCCAGTCAATTCAACCCAACACAAGTGTACTTCAGCTGCCATAACAGTTCTTCATGGACAGGGGATTAAAGGTCCTGTCTCGACATATTGTATAGTCAGTGGCACAGAGTGACGTTATCGCACACTTGAAGAATGATGCTCTTTTAACACTACAGTATTTATCTGCATGCAGGCTCTCTCATGCAACATGCTCACAGAACAGATTTATTTCAATGGAAGAAGAAGCCGCTAAACAGGGACCCTCTCTAGACAAGCATTTCCTTTTCTTTTTGGGACGTGCTGCCTCTTCAACATGTCCCAATACTGTGATTTGTGTACCTGTGTTTTTTAGGATAACAAAATGGTAACTGTCCCTTTAGCTCTGAGTCTTTCCAGAATGCCTGTCTTTTGACTTCAAAGACATGTTCCCATTTCGAATATCATACAAACATTGACAGGGTGGGGGGTGTTAGGATTAGGACAGCAGACAGCAGTCTGGTATTCCTCTCACAAAGGAGGGTACAATATTTAAGAAACGGCTTTTGCGGTTTCTCAACAATCTCCGTGTCACCACAATATGGAGAAAGTGGTCTATTCCGATTCTAAACAAAATCCCATAATGCAGTGAATTAGGGCGAGGGGGTGGGGGTGTTTGCTATACTTGAGAAGCGCTTATTACAACCTAACATGTTGACTTTAGCTGGTTAAACTGACTGTCGCTCTGTGTTTAGTTGATGGTTGTTTAAGGCAGGACTGGCGGTTGTTTAACAGGCTGTCAGTGACGGAGGCCAGAAGAGGCTAAACAAATAGTTAACAAGAGCGAGCTGTCAGACGCAAATAGTCCCAACGCTGTTCTAGTTAGGCTTTCAATTACAGAGGAAGGATTAACAAAACTGTAAATGTCAGCAGAAATGAAATAAAAATAAGTGATCTTAATTATAGGGTTTCAGAGTATATCAAATACATAGCCTGAAGATGTAAGCATACATATTTCAAACATGTGTGATTCATTAAAAACAGCTGAACTGTGTGGTGAAATGAGTCTAAGAGAATTAGAATGAGTGAAATACATTGAAATACTCCGGCTGTGAATCACAGCACTGCACTTTGATATCAGAGTCAGTCCTTGTTAAACTGCTTGGCTTGCAATTGCTATTCCCGAAGTTGCACTAGAAAATAACTAACCTATATAGTAAAAATGCTAATCGCCTATAAACTTGGCGGCACATATTACAACAACGGGTGACTAGTTCAGTGTTCAATCTGACAGCAAAGCCAAATTTGGATCTGGCAAAGGGAGGGCGTCTTTGAGAGGAGTCCATCACTTGCAGTGTATGAGACAAAGCTTAATTGGTACTGAACTCAGTCATGTATGGTAGAGCAGTTCAGTTCTTCCTCTAACTTTTTGAATTGACCCAGTGGGGAGTTTGTACTCTGCCTCCGTTCGTAGTTTCCCAAAGGCTCCCGCTGTGCGACTCGTTTCTTTGGCGTTTCAGAGTTTTCTGACACCTTTTTTTTACTGAGTGTCGGTCATTACATTTTCTACAGCTATCTAGAGAAGAACACACAATCAATAAAACCTGACAGAGAAGGGGACTGTGTGAAAAGCGCAGCAGAATGAGGGGTAGGCGGATGAAAGTGGCGTCCTGATCACAGAGCCCAGAGTCTCAGGACCAGAGCTTTGGGCCACTGAATAATCTGAATAGGCCATCATTTCTTAACATCTTTTCAGTCTCTTCTGCCTGACTGCTGGAACTCTTCATTCAGCACAATAGGAAATGCACTGAACTTTTTTTTCTTATGCTAATGATTCAGATCAGGCACACAGATTTAAAAAAAAAAAAAAAAAGACAAACTCTTCCCACCAACTTTCTTTAGCACATTATTTCTGTGAAAAGAATTTTGCTGCAGTTTCATGTTTTAAAAACGTATATTTACATACCCTTAGATTTATTTGTTTATTAAAAAAAGCTTATAATAGTGAATGCTTTAGGTTTGTGATGATTTCTTGCAAAGAAAGTGCAACTCCCTCCGCACCCCCTGAAAAAAACTGTATCAGTAAGCAAAGATAAAAACAAACACCATTCAAAATGAGGTATTCATATTAAAATATCCTCGCGTGTTGCACTTTGTTTTGCAATGCGTGAGGGAGCACCGTGGATGCAGATCTGGTAACGAGCTAGCGCTTTGATTCTAACTTACCGTGATCGTTACAATTCATTAAACTGTTTTGAGAACAAAAACATCTAGTAAACATGGCAGGGCCTGCGCAGCACAGAAAGCATAAATAATGTGAGTAATTGTGAGAGTGAATAAACAGCGAACCACTGGCATTCCCACACACTTCCAACGATTAGAGAACTATAGCTTTTGGCATTAAAAGATTTAGCGGGCAGTTTTTATTCGACATACTTGAGACATAATTATTCTGTTTATCTTACGTAGCATTTTGTTTTCAGCAATTGTAAAGTTCTTTAAATTGCACGCCCACCCACCCCCAGTACAAATTATATAGTTAAAAAGCAAACGCCATCTAACAAATTCCTCAGCAAAACCTCAAATCAACTCTGACTGGAAGAAATGCAGTTGTTGCTGCCGCTGCTTTGTTTTGACGAAAACCAGGAATAAAAGTTGCTTTTCAGTTATATAGAGTATATTTAAGTAAAACAAAGTTGGCGAATTAAAGGGATTCTCCTCACATCCACTCAGCTAATGGAGAGGTGATTTGAACAAGGCATACCAAGATGTAAACAGCGAGATAAGCGATTTGTTACGTTTAAAACGCATAATTTTGCTAAGTCTACAGTTTCGTGTACGCACTGCCTTGACCTGAAAATGTTTACATCCAATTACGTTTATTTAAAATGGTAAAATTCAGAGAACACCCGTGTAGCTGACGGGCACACATACCCGCTCAAACAGATGCTGCCGGGCACATATATCCACTCAAACAGATGCTGCCGGGCACATATATCCACTCAAACAGATGCTGACGGGCACATATATCCACTCAAACAGATGCTGCCGGGCACATATATCCACTCAAACAGATGCTGCCGGGCACACATACCCACTCAAACAGATGCTGCCGGGCACATATATCCACTCAAACAGATGCTGCCGGGCACATCCATACCCACTCAAACAGATGCTGCCGGGCACACAGATGCTGACGGGCACATATATCCACTCAAACAGATGCTGCCGGGCACATATATCCACTCAAACAGATGCTGACGGGCACATATATCCACTCAAACAGATGCTGCCGGGCACATATATCCACTCAAACAGATGCTGCCGGGCACATATATCCACTCAAACAGATGCTGACGGGCACATATATCCACTCAAACAGATGCTGCCGGGCACATATATCCACTCAAACAGATGCTACAGATTCGGATGAGTGAAGGTGCACGAACACCTAAAATTACACACACAGTTGTTTAGGTCGAGATGAAACGAGAAATAAAAGAAACACAATTTGACGAAACGCAGCATTTAGAAGCTGATTGCAGCAACTGCTGTGTTTAGTGGTTTTTTTTTTTTTTTTTTATATGATCAGATTTCCTAATCCAGACGATCACTTTGGAAATTTTCGTGGCTTCCAAGTAGCTAATGAGATTGGCTCCCTGGACGTTTTTGATCGAAATCTCTTCACATATGGAAGCAGCATTTTTGGGATTCCAGTGCCAAAGAAGTTGAACGGTCAAATGTAAACTTGAGAAAGTAATATTATATTACTTCGGCCCTTTTGCACGCAAACAAAACGAAACCAAACGAAAATGGCTGGTGTCGAGCTCCAAAAACACGTGTTTAAATTATAAATTTAAAACCACCAAACCATTAACTGTGTACCGGTAGCTGTTATTGTGAGTGGCAGTGTGTCAAACAATCGCGGCTGTACATCTGATCTACCCAAGCCTGCTACCTGTGTATGAAAGCGGACGGGACTGCACGTTTCAAAGCAGATCCAATAGCTTTGACAGCGAAACCATCTTCCAAAACTTTTCAGAGGCAGCCTAAAAGTTCAATTTAACTTAAAAAGCACGGCGGCCAATTACTGTCCCACACTAACATAGTAATGAGGTAACAGTACATACAAGGAAAGCACAGACACATGCATCATGAAATCAAATCGGAACTCTGTAACTATACCTGGTGATGTAAAGATGATTCTGCACAGCCGCTCGCTCTGCAATCGGATCCCAGTGCCTCGCTATTCGCTTTATCCGATACACGAGCGATCTTTACAACCGAATAATGCGATCGAGATTTACAGAATAATCTGTCAATCACAAATCAGCAAAATGCATGTCCATCTTAGTATGCGAAGAAAATCCATCTAAAATGGTAACGTCACTGTTTAAAAAACAAAGAGGAGAGATGGAGGCGGGATGTGTTTTAGCAAAGCTCGATGCAAGTTTGTTTCTAAGAAGGAGGCTCATTCATAAAGTTCAGAGCGGAGCCGCAGCGCTGTAGAGTGTCCTGGGTGCTCCCTCAGTCCATCACTGCGATTAGGCAAAGTTCGCTAACCCTTTAAAACGCCGCGTGCTTCTTCGGGTTTTATCAGCCAACACGCTCCTTTTCCTTATTTTTTAATGGAGGTAGAGAGGGTGTGAGAAAGAAATGTGCAGCCCGATCGGTTTTCAATCTAACCCCTCCAGAGTTCAAGCCATTTGCTACAGCAGATGGGACGGGCTTGCTCCAATCCAGCAGTGAAGAAGCAGCTTGCAGTGAAGTTAGGTGGAACTTGCAAGCATGTATTGTTCTTTTCCAGCAGCTAAGGAACATATATTCTGTAACCTACTGTAAAACATGCTTCTGCTTTAAGATACGGCAATTTACTGTATAATTTGCATTACTGTAGTGAACAGAAAACAAACATGAAAATGTTCCCAAACTAACAAGAAACTGCTGAGGTGAATTCACTAAACTTGTTCCTCACATTGCTGTGTTAAAAGTTAAAATGCTGTTTACACCAATTTGAAATCTTTTCAAAAACTGTAATTGTTTTTTATATGCAATAAATGCACACACTCTTAGAAAAGTTTTTTTTTTTTTTTTTTTCCTGCCGACTTAACCATAATTTGGAGTTTCAAATAGCTCATATTAGTGGCTTGAGCTGTGAAGCACGTCTCTATTAAACACGAGAGCTGCTATCTGAGCGCAGGGCACAGGCTGTGTAGCAGAGCGGTTCTGACAGAACCCACACACACACAGTGAGGTTCCGGAGGAAGTCTCAAGGCTCTGTACAGTTTGGCTAAATACCTTGATATCGAACTGCCCATGCTATTGAAACAAAATAATAAGACGAGAAATCAGTAATAACAACTGAATAGGGTTATTATCACGTTACTGTAAATCTCGGCACTACAGTTATTGCTGTGTATGTCTCGGCTAATTTAACCCTCTTCGATTCACATTTTTGTTTTTCAAAATTTGTAATACAGATATTAATGGAAATTAGGCGATTTCAAGCACTTAAACAGTAAATGTCGGTATTTTCCCTGCATGTTATTTTGCTGCGTGTTTGCATTTCATTCAATAAGGTGTTTGGGAGCGTGCACCTGGGAATTCGGTCTGCATTCCGTGTCAGCTTTTCTTTCTTTTCTTTCTTTTTTTTTAAATTGTTAAGAGCTACTGACCCGATTTTACTAAGGGAATGAGAGTGTGTTAGAATAACGCAATGCAGTCCAGGGTAGGGGTTCATATTCCTGCTTTTTATTATTTATTTATTTATTACAGCTTTTGGATAACATATCGTTTTTCATTGAAGTAAAACTTGATCTTAAAAACTCAATGATATTAACCGTTTTGAAGTAAACATTAAAAAAAACAAACATTAAATTATTTTGTTAAACTGACAAATTTGCCCGATTTTTTTATTTTGTATTATTATTATTATTATTATATTATTATTATTATTATTATTATTATTATTATTATTATTCTATATTATATTTAATGCGGGGGGCAGGGAAGGAAAACGGAGCGGTTAAATTATTTTCTTTGCATTTATTTTCTGTTTTCTCTGCCACTATTGAAATATAACAATCAGTGTAACACTATGAATAATCGCATACAATGGATGCTGCCAGATTTAAGATTCAATTGCAATGTGTAAATCTATAATTCTGTCTGTTTTTGCAGACTCTTGTACACAGAGCTGTACAATTCCTCTGTCCTGGATTGTGTCAGTAAAGCATTGCATAGTTTAAAAGAAAAAGACACGTATTGCGGATGTTATTAAAATGTGACACTTTTAAAATAGTTTTACCCTATTTTCATGATGGACATGGCTAAGGCATATACGTCTGCTTCCTATATACTGTACAAAGAGTTATCTCGATCGGAGCTGTAGTAGAAATTCTTTAGTACTAGAGCAGCTTAAAACAGTGCGTAACACTACCATCTGCTGGAACATTAATTAAGAACATGACGTGAAATTTCAGCGGGTCAGCTCTGTGCTATATCAGGGGTGTCCAGTCAGGATCGTGCAGGTTTAACAGATACAATTATATAATGAACTGCTTCAGGTCTGGATTGAGGTTTAAATGGTTCATTTAAATAATTTAGAACAGGGTTGGAGCAAAGACCAGGACTGGAAGGACCACCACTGGCCTATGTGCATTGGAGACGTTTGAAACATTCTTTTCCGAAAGCAATCTAGTTTTTCTTCGGGTCTTTGGGTAAAGATTGGCTGAATTTGTTAAATTCATTAATTCTTTCAGCAGTGATCCTAGGAATCAATTTTAATTATGGCTCTGCTGTCATTTTAGTTGAAGTAGTTTTGGCCTTTATGTACATTAAATCAGGGGTCTCCAATCCTGGTCCTGGAGTGCCGGTGTCCCTCCGGGTTTCTGTTCCAACTCTACCCTAAATTAATTAATTGGACCAGTTAAGCTTCTAGTAAGCACTTGATTGGTTCAATTAAGTCATTTAGGGTACAGTTATCACAAAAACCAGGAGGGACACCAGCCCTACACGACCAGGATTGGAAACCCCTGCATTAAATACTTGCACATAGTAATTACATTATTATTATTATTATTATTATTATTATTATTATTATTATTATTATTATGCAATATTAGTTATAGTTATTTTTATCAAATAGCCACTTTAAGAATAGTGGCTCCATCATTAAAACATATAATCTAATGTTAGTTGATGTTCTATCTTCCCTATAGTACGTGAGCAGTCTGTGGAATTTTACAAGAGCTGTATGCAGAACTGCAAGAGTGTTAACAATTTGTAGTTATCTTGTAGAAAAACAAATATCAATATGAAATGTTTCAGATTTCTAGATAAATAAAATGCAAAGAATGTTTTTTAAAACTTCAGTTTTCCAAACGTGTGCTGTATTTTTTAGTACATAAAGCTAACTTCAGATGCTGTAAAACCAAATGTTTTAAGAATTAGACGTGCATATGCAACAGATTATAAACACATTTTTTATTGCTAGAAAATATCCTTAAGCAAAAAAAAAAAACAAACAAACAAAAAAACACATGGGTTATTTAAAGAAACATCGAAGTGTAAATTACATAAATTGTGTTCGTAATCGGTTGCATACGATTTATATTTCATTTTTAACACTTCATTTACAGCGTGTAATCAATTATGTAAGATGCTGCCCAATAGCACATCATGCCTAAAATGCATGCATTCTTTGACATGCACGAGGTAAGCAGTACAAAGGTGCAAGCTATATACATGAAATGAAATGAACCCATCCTTTTGGCATGGCTTGGAATTGACCTGCAGTCGTCAGTGTGTTCTATGAAGCATCCTGCACACATGGTTTCAGACAGATCCAAAGTGTCCGTTCCTTTTGGCTAGCCAAGTGCTTTGAAGGATGAGAGGTTTACAGACACAGCTGTGTTTCTGTGTACTTACCTGGGAGGGTTTAGTAAGCTTTGTAGACGGGTGTTCACCTTGTTCTTATACCAGCAGGTCCTTAAAGAGGAATTTTAATAATGAGGAGGTTCCTCTGAGGGGGCAAACTTGGAATGAATTTGTGACGACTTGCATTGTGGATTCTTTTTTTTTTTAAATATAGCTGCAACCTTGTCTTTTCTATACTCGGCTCTGAGCTTTTTTTCTTAGCTGCGTGTGTGTGACCCATCCTCACACTGCAGGACCCATACAAAGCACACTGGAGACGGCTTTCTCGGTTCAGGTCTCTCGTTTTACTGATCTCACAAAGTCAGCTTCGGGATCTGAAAATAGCAAGCCCAGAGTCATTAAACTAAACAGCAGTCATTAAAAAATAAATAGCATGAGAATTACTACAAATGCATTCATCTAACCATCTGCTGCATTTAATCAGACATGTGGTAAACACGCTTTATCATTCTCAATCAATTAGTACTACAGTGGTTAAGATCTACGACATCTTTCCTAGTACAATACATTTATTGCAACTTTTAAGGAAATTATGCAATCACTAAACAAAATATTAATAATACAGAGCAACCCCGCGCAAATGGCCAGTTGACCTTTACGTCATTAAATGTTTTTTTTTTTTTTTTTTTTTTTAATAAATTTAACAAAATACTTATTAATTTTAGAAATTGCCAAATGAGAAATGATTAAATCCCCAAATTATTTATAACAAATTTAAGGGAACCGTGCATATTAATTTTGCACCTGTTAACACAGGGTGCTATTTTGAATCACTTATGTTCAGAAAAATACGATCTGAGTTTCACTATAGCCTCTCAATTTAGTGCATGCTGCCCCAGCTATATACAGTATGTGTAAATGTGTCTGACGTCATTGGAGACATGCATCGTTTTATTTATTCTAATTATTTGTATGTATTGCAGAATCCATGCCAGTGAATACAAAACATATTTACTACAGATTCACTGTGTCAGTGTAATGTACAGCAGCACAGTGTGGTGAAAGAATTGTAAAGCCAGGTGAATGACAAGATTATACTGCAGGATACTTCCATACCCTTTAACATTGCATGGGGGACGGGGGAGGGGGTACCGGAAACCGTGGCAGTGGAGAAGTGTCATATACGAGTAACATTAGCAAGCAAAGCTTTTCTTGGCAGGTTATCGTTCTAGGTTATTGGGCTTCTGGTTTTAGTAGTCAAATCTGGTCTCAAACAATGCAGTGTCTGTTTCTTTGTGCTCCGTGACTCATTAAATGAAGTAATTCACACACAAAGCAAAACTGCTAAGACCAGTAGGAATGTGACTGATAACGGCACTTGCGAAACAAGTTTGCACTGGTGCTGGGGAAAGTTATGAGAAAGTGCGCGTCGAATGCAATGTTTTAATTATGCATCCAGCAGTACGATGGATGAAACCTGATCTTTTTACCTGGTGTGCGGTTAAGTTACGATTCAAGCAATATGTCATTGGGCTGGATTTCCATGGTGGTGCAGGGACTGACATGTGGAAATGAAGGGGGGGGGGGGGGGGGGGGCACAGATAGTGCATTAGGATTAAATAAACCAGGAACACGAGAAGGCTCTATAAAAGCACACAGCACTAATTGTTTCAGGAGAGATTATGTAATCCAATATCGGACTTTCTGGTGTGGATTGGTGGATACTGAATTCATGTATTTCTATCAGTGTCAAAACAGACATTGAGCTTCCTGAAGAAACAGCTCACTCGCCTTCGAGTAAAGTCTGGAAATCTTTGTGTTTATTATGTTTCACCTGCAGTATATAAATCAAAAAGACTCTGTATGTTCTTAACTTTTACCAAGGCTGGTCTGATATTACAAACTCGTTTTGGATCTAACTGGCACACTCCAGATCAGTTTATATAGGTTCAATTCTACCACCTAGTGGTGGATACCAGAATTATCCTGAGATTTTTGTTTCGAAACACAGCAAAACTACTCTAATGTGGTACAGGGGCACTATAGCTTTAAAGGTAAGTACAACATCAGGGTCTGACATACTGGGTCTTGTACACAAACTGCCTATACTTATTAATTTTAGAAATTGCCAGGACTGTTGATAAATAAAGCAGCTAGAGTTATTAATCATATGAATATGTACATTGCAAAGGGACTAACACGGCGCAATTTAAAGCGAAGTTTCCAGATTCATGAAGGTCCTCACATACTAAGTGAGAGCTCAATTGGTATGAAAACAAATTCACGGTTAGAACCGCTATACTTTTAGTGATTTAGAAATCGTGCGCATGCCTCTCTTGATAATCAGATACAGACGGAGCAAGAACTATTAATCATATGACGTCTCAATAATGCAGTTCCAAGGTTCTAGTTTAGTAATTGAGAGCTCAGTTGGAATGAAAACCAGAAGACACAGGGTTGAGAACCACTGCCTTACAGTCACTGATCGGGAGCATGCTCTCTTAAATATAATAGAGCAGTTCCATACTGATCAGACACATGCTCTGTTAAATATGATAGAGCAGTTCCATACTGATCAGACACATGCTCTCTTAAATATAATAGAGCAGATCCATACGGATCAGACACATGCTCTGTTAAATATGATAGAGCAGTTCCATACTGATCAGACACATGCTCTGTTAAATATAATAGAGCAGTTCCATACTGATCAGACACATGCTCTGTTAAATATTATAGAGCAGTTCGACTGACACATTCAAACCAATCAACAATCCACACCTACTGACACATTCAAACCAATCAACAATCCATACCTACTGACACATTCAAACCAATCAACAATCCATACCTACTGACACATTCAAACCAATCAACAATCCATACCTACTGACACATTCAAACCAATCAACAATCCATACCTACTGACACATCAAACCAATCAACAACCTACTAACACATTCAAACCAATCAACAATCCATACCTACTGACACATTCAAACCATACCAATCCATTACCAATCTGACACCACTGACACATTCAAACCAATCAACAATCCATACCTACTGACACATTCAAACCAATCAACAATCCACACCTACTGACACATTCAAACCAATCAACAATCCATACCTACTGACACATTCAAACCAATCAACAATCCATACCTACTGACACATTCAAACCAATCAACAATCCACACCTACTGACACATTCAAACCAATCAACAATCCACACCTATTGACAATCCATACCTACTGAAACATTCAAACCAATCAACAATCCATACCTACTGACACATTCAAACCAATCAACAATCCATACCTACTGACACATTCAAACCAATCAACAATCCACACCTACTGACACATTCAAACCAATCAACAATCCATACCTACTGACACATTCAAACCAATCAACAATCCATACCTACTGACACATTCAAACCAATCAACAATCCACACCTACTGACACATTCAAACCAATCAACAAATCCATACCTACTGACACATTCAAACCAATCAACAATCCACACCTACTGACACATTCAAACCAATCAACAATCAATACCCACACCTACTGACACATTCAAACCAATCAACAATCCATACCTACTGACAATTCCATCCACCTACTGACACATTCAAACCAATCAACAATCCACACCTACTGACACATTCAAACCAATCAATCCATACCTACTGACACCTTCAAACCAATCAACAATCCATACCTACTGACACATTCAAACAAATCAACAATCCACACCTACTGACACATTCAAACCAATCAACAATCCACACCTACTGACACATTCAAACCAATCAACAATCCATACCTACTGACACATTCAAACCAATCAACAATCCATACCTACTGACACATTCAAACCAATCAACAATCCACACCTACTGACACATTCAAACCAATCAACAATCCACACCTACTGACACATTCAAACCAATCAACAATCCACACCTACTGACACATTCAAACCAATCAACAATCCACACCTACTGACACATTCAAACCAATCAACAATCCATACCACCTGACACATTCAAACCAATCAACAATCCATACCTACTGACACATTCAATTCAAAACACCTACTGACACATTCAAACCAATCAACAATCCACACCTACTGACACATTCAAACCAATCAACAATCCATACCTACTGACACACAAATTCAACACAAATCAATCAATCCATACCTACTGACACATTCAAACCAATCAACAATCCATACCTACTGACACATTCAAACCAATCAACAATCCACACATTCAAAACAACCTACTGACACATTCAAACCAATCAACAATCCATACCTACTGACACATTCAAACCAATCAACAATCCACACCTACTGACACATTCAAACCAATCAACAATCCACACCTACTGACACATTCAAACCAATCAACAATCCATACCTACTGACACATTCAAACCAATCAACAATCCATACCTACTGACACATTCAAACCAATCAACAATCCATACCTACTGACACATTCAAACCAATCAACAATCCATACCTACTGACACATTCAAACCAATCAACAATCCATACCTACTGACACATTCAAACCAATCAACAATCCATACCTACTGACACATTCAAACCAATCAACAATCCATACCTACTGACACATTCAAACCAATCAACAATCCATACCTACTGACAACAACATTCAAATCAACAATCCACACCTACTGACACATTCAAATCAACAATCCATACCTACTGACACATTCAAACCAATCAACAATCCATACCTACTGACACATTCAAACCAATCAACAATCCACTGACACTACTGACACATTCAAACCAATCAACAATCCACACCTACTGACACATTCAAACCAATCAACAATCCACACCTACTGACACATTCAAACCAATCAACAATCCATACCTACTGACACATTCAAACCAATCAACAATCCATACCTACTGACACATTCAAACCAATCAACAATCCATACCTACTGACACATTCAAACCAATCAACAACTACCTACTGACACACATTCCACACCTACTGACAACCAATCAACAATCCACACCTACTGACACATTCAAACCAATCAAACACCTACTGACAATTCAAACCAATCAACAATCCATACCTACTGACACATTCAAACCAATCAACAATCCATACCTACTGACACATTCAAACCAATCAAACCAATCAACAACATACCTACTGACACATTCAAAACAAATCAACAATCCATACCTACTGACACATTCAAACCAATCAACAATCCATACCTACTGACACATTCAAACCAATCAACAATCCACCTACAAACCAATCAACAATCCATACCTACTGACACATTCAAACCAATCCAATCCATACCTACTGACACATTCAAACCAATCAACAATCCACACCTACTGACACATTCAAACCAATCAACAATCCACACCTACTGACACATTCAAACCAATCAACAATCCATACCTACTGACACATTCAAACCAATCAACAATCCATACCTACTGACACATTCAAACCAATCAACAATCCACACCTACTGACACATTCAAACCAATCAACAATCCACACCTACTGACACATTCAAACCAATCAACAATCCACACCTACTGACACATTCAAACCAATCAACAATCCATACCTACTGACACATTCAAACCAATCAACAATCCACACCTACTGACACATTCAAACCAATCAACAATCCATACCTACTGACACATTCAAACCAATCAACAATCCATACCTACTGACACATTCAAACCAAAATCAACAATCCATACCTACTGACACATTCAAACCAATCAACAATCCATACCTACTGACACATTCAAACCAATCAACAATCCATACCTACTGACACATTCAAACCAATCAACAATCCATACCTACTGACACATTCAAACCAATCAACAATCCACACCTACTGACACATTCAAACCAATCAACAATCCACACCTACTGACACATTCAAACCAATCAACAATCCATACCTACTGACACATTCAAACCAATCAACAATCCATACCTACTGACACATTCAAACCAATCAACAATCCACACCTACTGACACATTCAAACCAATCAACAATCCACACCTACTGACACATTCAAACCAATCAACAATCCATACCTACTGACACATTCAAACCAATCAACAATCCACACCTACTGACACATTCAAACCAATCAACAATCCATCCACACCTACCTGACACATTCAAACCAATCAACAATCCACACCTACTGACACATTCAAACCAATCAACAATCCAACCTACTGACACATTCAAACCAATCAACAATCAACAATCCACACCTACTGACACATTCAAACCAATCAACAATCCACACCTACTGACACATTCAAACCAATCAACAATCCATACCTACTGACACATTCAAACCAATCAACAATCCACTGACACATTCAAACCAACCTACTGACACATTCAAACCAATCAACAATCCACACCTACTGACACATTCAAACCAATCAACAATCCACACCTACTAACACATTCAAACCAATCAACAATCCATACCTACCACCAATCAACAGTCAACAATCCATACCTACTGACACATTCAAACCAATCAACAATCCATACCTACTGACACATTACTCAAACCAATCAACAATCCATACCACTGACACATTCAAACCAAAAAACAATCCACACCTACTGACACATTCAAACCAATCAACAATCCACACCTACTGACACATTCAAACCAATCAACAATCCACACCTACTGACACATTCAAACCAATCAACAATCCACACCTACTGACACATTCAAACCAATCAACAATCCATACCTACTGACACATTCAAACCAATCAACAATCCATACCTACTGACACATTCAAACCAATCAACAATCCACACCTACTGACACATTCAAACCAATCAACAATCCATACCTACTGACACATTCAAACCAATCAACAATCCACACCTACTGACACATTCAAACCAATCAACAATCCACACCTACTGACACATTCAAACCAATCAACAATCCACACCTACTGACACATTCAAACCAATCAACAATCCATACCTACTGACAATCCATACCTACTGACACATTCAAACCAATCAACAATCCATACCTACTGACACATTCAAACCAATCAACAATCCATACCTACTGACACCATTATCAACAATCCTACCTACTGACACATTCAAACCAATCAACAATCCATACCTACTGACCAATCAATTCCAAACTGACAATCAACAATCCAACACCTACTGACACATTCAAACCAATCAATCCATACCTACTGACACATTCAACAATCCACACCTACTGACACATTCAAACCAATCAACAATCCATACCTACTAACACCTTCAAACCAATCACCAATCCATACCTACTGACACATTCAAACCAATCAACAATCCATACCTACTGACACATTCAAACCAATCAACAATCCATACCTACTGACACATTCAAACCAATCAACAATCCACCAACCTACTGACACATTCAAACCAATCAACAATCCACACCTACTGACACATTCAAACCAATCAACAATCCATACCTACTGACACATTCAAACCAACTAATGACACCAAACCTACACACATTCAAACCAATCAACAATCCATACCTACTGACACATTCAAACCAAAACCAATCAACAATCCAATCCATACTTACTGACACATTCAAACCAATCAACAATCCATACCTACTGACACATTCAAACCAATCAACAATCCATACCTACTGACACATTCAAACAAATCAACAATCCACACCTACTGACACATTCAAACCAATCAACAATCCATACCTACTGACACATTCAAACCAATCAACAATCCATACCTACTGACACATTCAAACCAATCAACAATCCATACCTACTGACACATTCAAACCAATCAACAATCCATACCTACTGACACATTCAAACCAATCAACAATCCATACCTACTGACACATTCAAACCAATCAACAATCCACACCTACTGACACATTCAAACCAATCAACAATCCACACCTACTGACACATTCAAACCAATCAACAATCCACACCTACTGACACATTCAAACCAATCAACAATCCATACCTACTGACACATTCAAACCAATCAACAATCCATACCTACTGACACATTCAAACCAATCAACAATCCATACCTACTGACACATTCAAACCAATCAACAATCCATACCTACTGACACATTCAAACCAATCAACAATCCACACCTACTGACACATTCAAACCAATCAACAATCCACACCTACTGACACATTCAAACCAATCAACAATCCATACCTACTACAAACCACACACATTCAAACCCAATCAACAATCCACACCTACTGACACATTCAAACCAATCAACAATCCACACCTACTGACACATTCAAACCAATCAACAATCCACACCTACTGACACATTCAAACCAATCAACAATCCACACCTACTGACACATTCAAACCAATCAACAATCCATACCTACTGACACATTCAATCCATACCTACTGACACATTCAAACCAATCAACAATCCATACCTACTGACACATTCAAACCAATCAACAATCCATACCTACTGACACATTCAAACCAATCAACAATCCATACCTACTGACACATTCAAACCAATCACCTACTGACAATCCATACCTACTGACAACACCTACTGACACATTTCAACAAAACTGACAATCAATCAACAATCCACAATCCACAAACCTACTGACACATGCAAACCAATCAACAATCCATACCTACTGACACATTCAAACCAATCAATCCATACCTACTGACACCTTCAAACCAATCAACAATCCATACCTACTGACACATTCAAACCAATCAACAATCCATACCTACTGACACATTCAAACCAATCAACAATCCATACCTACTGACACATTCAAACCAATCAACAATCCATACCTACTGACACATTCAAACCAATCAACAATCCACACCTACTGACACATTCAAACCAATCAACAATCCATACCTACTGACACATTCAAACCAATCAACAATCCATACCTACTGACACATTCAAACCAATCAACAATCCATACCTACTGACACATTCAAACCAATCAACAATCCATACCTACTGACACATTCAAACCAATCAACAATCCATACCTACTGACACATTCAAACCAATCAACAATCCATACCTACTGACACATTCAAACCAATCAACAATCCATACCTACTGACACATTCAAACCAATCAACAATCCATACCTACTGACACATTCAAAAACCAATCAACAATCCATACCTACTGACACATTCAAACCAATCAACAATCCATACCTACTGACACATTCAAACCAATCAACAATCCATACCTACTGACACATTCAAACCAATCAACAATCCATACCTACTGACACATTCAAACCAATCAACAATCCATACCTACTGACACATTCAAACCAATCAACAATCCACACCTACTGACACATTCAAACCAATCAACAATCCACACCTACTGACACATTCAAACCAATCAACAATCCATACCTACTGACACATTCAAACCAATCAACAATCCACATACCTACTGACACATTCAAACCAATCAACAATCCACACCTACTGACACATTCAAACCAATCAACAATCCATACCTACTGACACATTCAAACCAATCAACAATCCACACCTACTGACACATTCAAACCAATCAACAATCCATACCTACTGACACATTCAAACCAATCAACAATCCATACCTACTGACACATTCAAAAACCAATCAACAATCCATACCTACTGACACATTCAAACCAATCAACAATCCACACCTACTGACACATTCAAACCAATCAACAATCCACACCTACTGACACATTCAAACCAATCAACAATCCATACCTACTGACACATTCAAACCAATCAACAATCCACACCTACTGACACATTCAAACCAATCAACAATCCACACCTACTGACACATTCAAACCAATCAAACAATCCATCCACACCTACTGACACATTCAAACCAATCAACAATCCACACCTACTGACACATTCAAACCAATCAACAATCCATACCTACTGACACATTCAAACCAATCAACAATCCACACCTACTGACACATTCAAACCAATCAACAATCCACACCTACTGACACATTCAAACCAATCAACAATCCATACCTACTGACACATTCAAACCAATCAACAATCCACACCTACTGACACATTCAAACCAATCAACAATCCATACCTACTGACACATTCAAACCAATCAACAATCCATACCTACTGACACATTCAAACCAATCAACAATCCATCCACCTACTGACACATTCAAACCAATCAACACACCTACTCAAACCAATCAACAATCCATACCTACTGACACATTCAAACCAATCAACAATCCATACCTACTGACACATTCAAACCAATCAACAATCCATACCTACTGACACATTCAAACCAATCAACAATCCATACCTACTGACACATTCAAACCAATCAACAATCCATACCTACTGACACATTCAAACCAATCAACAATCCATACCTACTGACACATTCAAACCAATCAACAATCCATACCTACTGACACATTCAAACCAATCAACAATCCACACCTACTGACACATTCAAACCAATCAACAATCCACACCTACTGACACATTCAAACCAATCAACAATCCACACCTACTGACACATTCAAACCAATCAACAATCCACACCTACTGACACATTCAAACCAATCAACAATCCACACCTACTGACACATTCAAACCAATCAACAATCCACACCTACTGACACATTCAAACCAATCAACAATCCACACCTACTGACACATTCAAACCAATCAACAATCCATACCTACTGACACATTCAAACCAATCAACAATCCATACCTACTGACATTCCATACCTACTGACACATTCAAACTAACGCTCTGAAAACTACGATACATGCCATCTGGAATATCAATTTTTGAAAGGCAGATGTTTCAAGTGGTGTATTTAAAATTGAAATGTTTGTCAATGTTTTATAACACCTATTTTCTCTTATGTCTTCTACTCTCCAGCAGAGGGCGCCTTAAGTTAAGTTCTCTCCATGCTGTAGATATTAGAACACTTTGGAGCGATTGTAATTGGTTTAACGTGATTGATTAAATGTTACATTAATAATGAACAGATAGAATTGGGGAACATCCTTGTTTGCATTGGGTTTCTGGTAAGAACTGCTCTTATATGTTGTTGTTGTTGTTCTTCTTCTTCCAAATGGGATTTCTAACATTTTTGTGTTAATATTTTACATTCCTATAGTTATTCTCCAAATAATAATAATAATAATAATAATAATAATAATAATAATAATAATAATAATTCTAAATTGCACCAGTTTTACATTCTGCCTTCACTCGTATATTTTGCTTGTTGTTTTCTGTATTGTTTTTCTGAAGTATCTAATGCAGGTCAATAGTTTCAGATAGAATTTATAATCCAGGTGGAGACTGTGCTGATTTCCTTTTTTTTTTTTTTGGTTTGGTGTTCAGTAATGGGATTATGGATCGTCACAAGAGAAAAATAAGCTTTAGTTTAATGATCTGTGACGATTGCCGGCTGCTCAGTGTCTCAAGTCTCTAACCCTTATTTTGAGGCAACACAGACTCGTGTGGGACCAGGGCCTTGTTTCAGTGACCCCTTGGATACACAGCAGCGGTGTAACCATGTGTTAAACCCAGTGGAGTAACCCACCGACAGCTTAGACAGCTTAGACACTCCTTCACTAACCCAGTGAACGCCAGACGCCGCCCCCAGTGTTTCTGCTTCTGCATCTTAACAGTGCTGGGCTTGTGTCTGCTTGTTGAAACAGCCCAGACCCTGCACACTGAGAGTGGGGGTGAAAATACCTGGGTCCACCAATTCAGCCTGCATCTGAAAAGCCTGGCCAAACCCAGAACATTCAATTACAGGAGTGGGATTTTGTGAACAGCATTGCCCTGTCCACATGATTTGTTTTCTCAGTGTTAAGGGGTTTGCATAAGCTTTTAACAATTGGGTTTGAGCCATACTCAACAGCCATGTTTCAACTCGATTCTGCTGGCTCTGTTGAACTGATGTGGACTGGGCTGCATTTATCTCTTTAAGGGCACTGTACTGGCACAGAGCCCTTCAAATCGAAACTAATGGAGACACAACAGTCTATTAGTGGTCTGACCTGCTGGTGTAGCCTTGAAACCCTTAGGATTGTAGGGTGAACTTGGGGCCAGCATTCACCAGACACTGCTGTGAGATCGTGTGTCTCTGCAGCTGAAGTGCTGTACTTTATTTGGCATCTGCTGCAGTGTGTGTTAAGTGGAATGGCTTTATGAGTCCCTGGACCGAAATAGGCTTTAGGGGGTCCAGCTAAGCCTACTGTAGTTTAGTCTTTATTTTCTATTTAAATCAAGTGTTACTTTGTGAATAGCTTTTTAAAGCATACGGTATACAAACCTGTTTGATTCTCCATCCTGAACAAAGACCCCCTCAGACAACTTTCTAGGTACAATACATGCAGCACCCTCGAGTCTTGGTGTTTTCAGCTCCACATCAGTGTAAGCTCTGCTAAGTGTGGCACTGCACGGCACAGCAGATAACAACAGCAAACACAGTGTCAGTGAGAGCAGTACAGCGTTGCCTGATTAGATAAACAGAGATACAATATCCCCTCCTGCCTGTCTGCTTCCTGTTTGCAGAGAATCTACTGCGCCTATGGCCCCGGGGCCCCAAGTGGACATTTCTGTACAGTTCTGACACACAGGCACGGATTCTCGAAACTATTTACTCCAACCTGTCATCAGCATTTCTGCACAGTTCTGACACACAGGCAAGGGTTCTCAAAAATATTTACTCCAAACTGTCATCAGTATTTTTCTCAAAGAGGGGTGGGGGAGGAGGGAACGGGACAGCAGTTAAACATCTGAAACAAATAAGATTAAACGTAATACTTCATTCAAGCCCCTGAATTAAGTCTTAGTTGTTTATTTCTGGTTTGGTAACTTTATTGGGATAGATAGGTTTCTCCTTTCTAAAACAAGACTGTTCTGAAGGTTAGCTGGTCACAGTTGTCTCCTGTGGCTGGCACTGGCGATTTGGTCCCACAGATGTTCTATTGAACTCAGATCAGGAGAAAAAGCTGGCCATGACAAGACCTTGACATTGTTTTCTTGAAGTCGTGCAATTGTAGTCCTAGCACTGCTTCCTGACCACTGTGCAGGTGGCTGTGTACTAGCACTATGCTGGCCATGGGAATTTCATATTTTGTACAAGCAGAGACCACTTCAAAGGGAAGTGACGGCCACAAGAGAAAGTGAATCAGAGCGAGCTCCTCTGGTACAGAACATGCTAACCTTCACTGTGTGAGACTTCCACTGAAGAAGCCACATGGTCCTGAGGCACAGGTATCTCCGAGACACGCTGTGCACTGGCCAGGCTGAAACACATTATTTATTCCATCCCACATCCTCCCGCTCTCTGGCAAGCCTCCTTAATAAGCCCACATTAGGGAGTGGTGGAAGGGGGTTATTGGCATTGCCCACTAATGACAAACCAGTGCTGTTTGGAAATCATCTCTTTAGTGCTTATGCTGCTTTCATTTGTGCCAAGACACAAACACAAAAAACAAACACTGGATTACAGGAGGCTAATTCACAAAATGTTTTACTGTCCAGTTTTATACGAAGTAAGGAATCGATCGAGGAAGTCAGTCTTAGTATCGCAATGATTCTGTCTGATGAGACGGCTCAGATGTGAACATCAGTCTGGACACCAGGGAGCAGTGAAGAGCTATTCAGATATGTGCAGGAAATATTCTCAGCAGAATTACATTCCTCATGTCTAATAAAATGTATAGTAGGTCCTAAAAAACACTTGCACTGTTTGCTACTACAAGGAGAATAGCTTTCTCACGAAAAAAAGTATAAGAGGAGGCCAATGGGTTATTACTAGGTGTCACTTTTTAATTTTTTGCAGCCACGCTGCAGTCAAATTCAATAGCTTTTTAGTTTGGAGGCTATTCACCTTCATTCCACATTCTGTGGTAACACGACACAGTACAGTTTGGATGAACAAACTGCAGGGTCTATAGAGACAGCAGGCTGTTTCGCTTGAAGCCAAGCTGAGAGTGAAAGCAGGACATACTGACTTCTTAATGTTAATGTACAGGTAGCTAACCATTAACAAAACATGAGCAGCACATACACCCATGTAACTACATTAGAATTTAACAGTTAATAATAAGAAGTGCACATTACGTGCATCATCACTTGTTATTTAATAAGCAGTTTAGTTGCAGGAACAGTCTACAGTAGTATAATTACTGAACTGACACTTTCTCTAGGCTCCCCTATACTTAATTTTGTTTTTTTTACCCCAAAGCAAAATCCTGATGACAAAACACATTGCTGTGTGACCTTTGCCCCAGTGTGCTTCTCTGTGACAGGTGTATACATTACTGGCCTGGCCTCCGCACCCTCCTGATTACACGCTTCGGTCTCTGGCTGGTTGTGAAGTGCTCCTCAGCATGAAGGTTACTAACCTTTACCATTCATCTCTTATTCTTCTACTCGCCCCCTCCTCTTTTACTTGGGCTGAACACTCTTTGTCTCAGTTCCCCTCCCTCTCTCTTTCCTCCTCAATTCTCTCCCTCTCTCTTTCCTCCAGAATTCTCTCTCCCTCTCTTTCCTCCTCAATTCCCTCCATCTCTCTTTCCTCCTCAATTCTCTCCCTCTCTCTTTCCTCCTCAATTCCCTCCCTCTCTCTTTCCCCTCAATTCTCTCCCTCTCTCTTTCCTCCACAATTCTCTCTCTTTCCCTCTCTCTCTTCCTCCTCAATTCTCTCCCTCTCTCTTTCCTCCTCTCCCTCTCTCTTTCCCTCCTCAATTCTCTCCCTCTCTCTTTCTCTTTCCTCAATTCTCTCCCCCTCTCTTTCCACTCAATTCTCTCCCTCTCTCTTTCCTCCACAATTCTCTCTCCCTCTCTCTTTCCTCCTCAATTCTCTCCCTCTCTCTTTCCTCCTCAATTCTCTCCCTCTCTCTTTCCACTCAATTCTCTCCCTCTCTCTTTCCTCCTCAATTCTCTCCCTCTCTCTTTCCTCCTCAATTCTCTCCCTCTCTCTTTCCTCCTCAATTCTCTCCCTCTCTCTTTCCTCCTCAATTCTCTCTCCCTCTCTCTTTCCTCCTCAATTCTCTCCCTCTCTCTTTCCTCCTCAATCTCTTCTCCCTCTCTCTTTCCTCCTCAATTCTCTCCCTCTCTCTTTCCTCCTCAATTCTCTCCCTCTCTCTTTCCTCCTCAATTCTCTCCCTCTCTCTTTCCCCTCAATTATCTCCCTCTCTCTTTCCTCCTCAATTCCCTCCCTCTCTCTTTCCTTTTCAATTCCCTCCTTCTCTTTCCTCTTCAATTCCCTCCCTCTCTCTTTCCTCCTCAATTCTCTCTCTCTCTTTCCTCCTCAATTCTCTCTCTCTCTTTCCTCCTCAGTTCTCTCTCTCTCTTTCCTCCTCAATTCTCTCCCTCTCTCTTTCCTTGTGTTTGTCTGGACAGGCAGCTATTCCCAGGTATTGTAATTACTTGCACATGCATTGCAGGACAGTTTTTTTTTCTGAACATCCTATTCTCCTCGTGTATTCATTGTATTTATTGTAAGATGCATTACTTTGTTGTAAACAACATGTGCATATGCCATACATAGCAATTCATACATTGACCAACACACTCCTGAAAATGCTGCACTACTTGCAAAATTGCTATTTTAGGTGCCGCCTGTGCTTGTATGTTGTTTATCTGTTTTTTCTGGTGGCGGCCTCTTCTATTTCCATTGCATGCATGGTTGGAGATTTCTGAGTGTGAAGTGAAATGCACGTTTATGTTGAATACATGGGTGTAAAACAACTCAAATTACAAGCTGTGGTGCCGTCTGTATGGGGAAATCCTTACACTGTCCCTTTGTCTGGAATTAGAAACTAAAAAAACTTTGACGTCTTCATTGACATCTGACTTGAGCAGCTCTGATGAACGGCAGAGCTTCCCAATGTGGTGACTGGACCCCTGCAGAATGAGAGTCCCGCTGCAGCTTCTACTGTGTCTGAGGGGCAGAAAACCCTGCCAGTCACACACAAACAAACAAACAAAAAAACAAACCATTGGCAGCTGGAAAACCTGACGTTTTATTAAGCCTTCTCCCCAGAACGAACTCTGCAGCACTGTATGTCCAGAAACAAAGTGGCAGAAAACAACTCAGAACAGCCAGTACATAGGATATTTTACTCTAGAGATATAGTAACATAACCTGGAGTTTCAACTTCTTAAAGCATAAATAAATAACGAGCCAACTACAATGATTCTAATTGTGTGCATTTTGAATTCCATATTTACACACATGAAGGATCAGGTTACATTTTAAAACTTGCCAATGACAGTAAAATAATTGAATACAAGCTTCTGTTATACAAACTAATCCAGAATATTTTGAATACAGAGCAGCACTGCTGTATATAATTGTGAAACAGAGTGTGGATCACATGGAGGTTAGTAACACACGCTGGCTGTCATGTCAGAGGCAAAGCCACTTCATCAGCCTGTGTTCGGTGGTTTACATTACCCTCTATGGATCAGTATACATTAGAGCAACACAGAGAATTACTTTGGATTCCCAGATGTGCTTCTTCATTTTTAATATCTGGGCTGGTGGTTAGCAATGCCAAAAGACAGCCACTGCAGCCCTCATCTGTCTGGTGACTAACTGTGCTGGAGTACACTTTCCAGATCTCTGCAAAGCCCTGAACATATTAATTAGCATCCCCCTGCCTCGCTGCTGGTGTCAAATCAAACAGAAACCCCCCACACACCCTGATAAACTGTCTTCTGCAAAATAAGCACGTGTTAAAAACCTGGATTTTATATTTGTGCTGGGTGGGATTACACATTTGCATCATTCAGACAGACTGCACAGAGAGGATCTAAGGAAAGGCTTGGTAACTCATTTGTTAGTAAGTTGGTATTACAGTCCCTCTCTCTCAAGTAAAGGTAAGATCTGCAGTATATCCTCTGAGCACATTCTATATTATTTATTTGCGTAACTGATCACTTGAAATGGTTAACCTCTGATGTGATGCTCTGCCAGCTTGCAGCATAGAGATAAATAAGTACAGCAATGGTATTTGAGCCAGTTATAATATGGGCATCCTATTTGCATGTACAATTCCTTAAGTGCACTCAGGGCTATGCCATGATGACTACACAGCAATGACAAATTCTGAGGTGTAATATGCCTTTGAACACCAATGCCAGCAGACTGTTGAACCTGTGTCATGGGAGCTCATTGAGTTTATCTTGTTATGATGTAACACATGTGAATATTAAACTGGTTGTGGTTTGCTCTAGACATAAAAATATACAGTTGAAAATGTCCTTGGGCATCTAAAGGAGGCTCTGTTCTTTTCAACACTATTTTTGTTAGGGATGCCATATGATGTATGTAGGGTGTTTGGGCTGTAGATTGACCTGTGTTAAGAGAGGAGGAGTAAAGAGATGAGGTCTGTCTTTCAAGCGGTTGGGTAAACACTGAGGGAAAGAAGTGGGGCAGCTGCCTGCCCTCTAGACCAGCAGGAAGGCATTTAAAAAAGCAGGTTTCCATTTTAAAGGGATTTGCAACTTGAAATATTTGTAAGCATAATTTGCAGTGACTGTGTGACCCCCCCCCCTGAGATTACCATGGAAACAGAGACATGGCGAGAGAGGCCTGACCGCAATATCAGGGAGCATGAACATCAACAAGGCTTGTTTCAAACGTTCTGTGGTGTTCTTCTCCAGAATCCTAAAAAGAATGCTTTAAATGTATCAATATATTGTTTGATATTGTTGTCATGACTTCAAAACAACCTATTGCTAGGTACTGTTGCCAAAATGGTCCCTGCTTATACATGAACCTTCTAGTGGTTATACAAATCATTGCTGTTCACATTATTCATTGTTTGCTTAAAATCTGTAACCTTTTCAGAACTGAATGCAATGTTCCTCGAGAGGGTATTCTCAGAACATTACATGCAACCTCACAATGACAATATGAATCACATATGCTTCTGTTCCCTCAGGGCTCTGCGTTGTGTTGAGCAGAAAGTCATAACCCTTTCTTAAAACGACTCGACACAATGGATCCTTTATGTGATGCCCGGCCACCCCCTCCTCCTCAGTGGAAGGTGGACTGTTTTCTATAAAGTTTCCGATGTGTAACCAAGTGAAGGGCTCAGAAAGGACACTAATAAATCCCCTCATTTCACAGAGCAGTGAGCGAAATTAAGAAAATACCTTTTATC